>NC_057797.1:350167797-350177402 GCF_018294505.1 Triticum aestivum | reverse complement strand
GGCGCCGGTGGCTGGGGCGGCGGACGCCGGCGTCGAGGCGGCGTGGAGGAGCTGAGGCGGCGCGGGCGGCGGCTCGCTAGAGCGCGAAGGGGTGGCGCGGGCGGTGCCACTGGCCCAGTGGGTGGCTCGGGCGGGCCTCCCGCGGGCTCGCCGGGCCGCGCGGTGGAGTGGCAGCGATGTGGGCTCGCGGGCGGCAGACGAATCAGGTGGTGCCACGTGGCAGCAGCGGGAGGAAAACGGACATGTCCGTCGGCGTGGTATTTGTCCGGCGCGCGAGGAGAGGGAAGGATCTAGGGTTTGCCCGAGAATTTCGGGGAGTGCCCTATTTATAGAGGTAGAGGGAGCTAGGAAGCTCCCAATGGAGTGCGGTTTTCGGCCACGCGATCGTGATCGAACGCTCTAGACGATGGAGGGGTTTTTGGTGGGTTTTGGGCCAAATTGGAAGGGTGTTGGGCTGCAACACAAACGAGGCCTTCTCGGTCCCTCAGTTAACCGTTGGAGTATCAAACGAAGTCCAAATGGCACGAAGCTTGATAGGCGGTCTACCGGTAGTAAACCAAGGCCACATGGTAAGTCTCGGTCCAATCTGGAAATGTTTAACCCCCACACATGGAAAGAGGTAGAAAGGACCACCAGAGGACATAGGAGCGCCGGAATGCAAAACGGACAACGGGGAAAATGCTCGGATGCATGAGACGAACATGTATGCAAATGCAATCCATATGATGACATGATATGAGATGCATGACAAAGGCAACAACACATGGAGACACAAACCCAACACCAAGGAAAATAAAATAACTTAGGCTGGAAAACGGCAAGAGTTGGAGTACAGATAAGGTAAATTACATCCGGGGTGTTACAACACTCCACCACTACGAAAGGATCTCATCCCAAGATCTAGGACTGGAAAAACGCCGGGTACTCAGAACGGAGGTGATCCTCGCGTTCCCAGGTGGCTTCACGGTCGGAATGTTGTGACCACTTGACTTTGAGAAATTTGATTGACTTATTGCGAGTCTTGCGCTCAGTTTCTTCAATAATAGCAACTGGGTGCTCACGATAAGAAAGGTCTTCTTGGAGATCATTGTCTTCGAAGTTGACGGTGCGGTCAGGAGACTTGAAGCACTTGCGGAGCTGAGAGACATGGAACACGTCATGCACATTTGCAAAGTTGGAAGGAAGCTCGAGTTGATAGGCGAGATCGCCTCTCTTGCTGACGATCTTGAAAGGACCCACGTATCTAGGGGCAAGCTTCCCTTTGATACCAAAGCGATGAGTACCTTTCATTGGAGAAACGCGGAGGTAAACATGGTCTCCGATCTCGAAAGCCAAATCACGATGCTTACTATCATAGTAGCTCTTCTGGCGTGATTGCGCTGCTTTGAGGTTATCACGAATGACTTTGCACATCTCTTCTGCCTCTCTGATCAAGTCATTTCCAAGAAGTTGGCATTCACCGGTCTCTGACCAGTTAAGAGGAGTACGGCACTTCCTGCCATAGAGAATTTCAAATGGGGCCTTGCCTGAACTCGCTTGAAAGTTGTTGTTGTAGGAGAACTCGGCATATGGAAGACAATCTTCCCACTTCATACCGAAAGAGATAACGCAAGCCCTGTGCATATCTTCAAGAATCTGATTGACACGCTCGACTTGGCTGCTAGTTTGAGGATGAAAAGCTGTGCTGAAACGGATGTTGGTGCCCATGGCCTTCTGAAAAGAATCCCAAAACTTCGAGGTAAAGATGCTGCCACGATCTGAAGAAATCAATTGTGGAATGCCGTACAGAGAGACAATCCGAGAGGTATAAAGCTCTGCCAATTGAGCTGCTGTGATAGACTCTTTGATAGACAGGAAATGAGCCACTTTAGTGAGTTTGTCGATGACAACGAATATAGCATCATTGCCACGCTTGGACTTTGGAAATCCCGCCACAAAGTCCATCTCAATGTGGTCAAACTTCCATTCTAGAATGGCAAGAGGTTGGAGGAGACTAGCCGGTCGTTGGTGTTCTGCCTTCACTCTTCTGCAGACATCACATTCATTCACGAACTGAGCAATCTCACGCTTCATTCGAGTCCACCAATACGCCTGCTTGAGGTCCTGGTACATCTTTGTACTTCCAGGGTGGATAGAGAGGAGTGAATTGTGAGCCTCATTCATAATGACTTTATGAAGGTCACCTTTAGGCACAACAATGTGATCCTCGAAGAAGAGAGTATCCTTGTCATCAAGGCGATAGCACTTGTACTTGGGTTGACTCTTGGCAATCCCAATCTTCACCTTCTTCACCATAGCATCAAGAAGTTGAGCCTCGCGAATCTGATCTTCCAAAGTAGGCGAGACTTGGAGGTTTGCGAGAAATCCTTGAGGAACAACTTGTAGATTGAGTTTGCGGAAAGCTTCACAAAGCTCGGGTTGGTAAGGCTTGAGAATCAAACTGTTGCAGTAAGCCTTTCTGCTCAAAGCGTCAGCAATTACATTGGCCTTGCCTGGAGTATATTCGATGCTCGGATTATACTCTTGAATCATTTCGACCCAACGAGTCTGCCTGAGGTTGAGATTAGGCTGAGTGAAGATGTACTTGAGACTCTTGTGGTAAGTGAAGATGTCCACTTTTCTTCCCAATAGGAGATGTCTCCAAGTCAAAAGAGCATGCACAACTGCCGCCAACTCGAGGTCGTGAGTGGGGTAGTTCTTTTCATTGGGCTTCAACTGGCGAGAGGTATAAGCCACAACTTTCTTCTCTTGCATCAACACTGCACCAAGAACTTGAAGAGAGGCATCACAGAAGACCTCGAACAGTTTGGATTCATCAGGAGGAGTCAGAACTGGAGCAGTGACTAATTTCTCTTTCAGGGTGTTGAAAGCGATGTCACATTCAGGAGACCAAACATACTTCACGTGCTTCTGGAGAAGGTTGGAAAGCGGCTTCGCGATCTTTGAGAAGTTCTCAACGAACCTTCGAGAATAGCTTGCGAGACCAAGGAAGCTGCGGAGTTGCTTCACGTTCTGAGGTGGTTCCCAATTCACAATTGCGGACACCTTCTCAGGATTCACCGCTATGCCCTTGGCAGAAATGATATGCCCAAGGTAGAGAACCTCATCGAGCCAAAACTCGCACTTTGAAAACTTGGCATAGAACTAATGTTCTCTGAGCTTATCGAGCACCAAACGCAAGTGCTTGGCATGATCTTCCTTGTTCTTGGAAAAGACCAAAATGTCATCGAGGTAGACCAAGATTAAGTCATTTGTGTAGGGGTTGAAGATGAAGTTCATCATGCGAGAGAATGTCGGAGGAGCGTTGACGAGGCCAAAAGACATGACAGTGTATTCATATGAACCATAGCTTGTTCTGAAAGCCTTCTTGGGGATATCTTGCTCACGAATTCGAATCTGGTGATAGCCCATACGGAGATCAAGCTTGGAGAATACTTGAGCACCTTTGAGTTGTTCAAACAGCTCATTGATGTTGGGAAGTGGGTACTTGTTCTTTATAGTCTTCTTGTTCAATGGACGGTAGTCAACACAACGTCGATCCGTTCCATCCTTCTTCTTCACAAAAAGAACTCCACAACCCCATGGAAAAGAACTAGGTCGGATGAGACCCATACGCTCTTGTTCATCGAGTTGTTTCTTCAGCTCCTTCAACTCTTTGGGTCCCAGCTTGTAAGGACGTTTGCAAACAGGTTCCATGCCAGGCTCAAGATCGATGATGAATTCAACTGGCCGGTGCGGAGGCATTCCTGGAAGCTCTTCTGGAAAGACATCTTGATATTCGCAAACGACTGGAATTTGAGAGATGGCATCCAGTTCACCCTTCTCATTGAGAGAAAACAGAGGGATGGTATCATCACGAGCGGCAAAGACAATTACGTCCTCAGACGAATGAGTCAATTGAATCTGCCTGGCAGCACAATCAATATGAGCCTTGTGCTTAGAAAGCCAATCCATCCCGAGAATAAGATCGATATCTGAGTCACCCAGAACAATAGGAGAAGCTAGAAATTTGTAGTCACCCAACGTGATAGTAACATCCGGGACACATATATTAGCTGTCATATGCTTGCCCGGGGACACGATTTGCAAAGGTCTTTGCAAATGCTGATAATCGCACTCATACTTTGATGCAAAAGGTTTAGAAATGAAGCAATGCAATGCACCAGTGTCAAAAAGAACTTTTCCAGGAACATTGTTAACAGGGAGGTTACCCATGATGACATCTGACGAGTCCTCTGCCTGAGCTGCATTCACCATGTTGACCTTGGCGTGCTTGGGGTTATGCTTGACCACAGCTGTACTTGCCGATCTCACAGGAGGAGGAGGAGGGAGACGCCTCTGATTGAAGCATTTGTTGGCATAGTGACCCTTCTGTTGGCACTTGTTGCACGTGACCTCTGAAAGTGGATGGTGATACGGAGCTATTGATCTTGGAGCTTGAGACGAAGTCTTGTTCTGAAATCCAGGGTTGGGTGGGTGGGAAGAACCACTGCCACCTTTGCTCTTCTGCTGATAAGGTTGACGAAACGGAGGAGGAAGCCAATACTTTTGCTGCTTAGCCACTTGAGTTGAGGAAGAAGGAGTAGCATCTCTGACTCGCTTCTTGGAAGCATCGCACTTCAGTTGAGCAGTCTCTTGCTTCATTGCCATGTTGTAAAACTCATCATACCTCTTCGGCTCAAAGAGGACGAGAGCTAGCTGGATTTCTTCTCTGAGACCACCCCTGAACTGCTATATCATGCTCTTCTCGTCAGAGACGTCTTGCTTAGCAAAACAGGCGAGCTTTTGAAACATTTTGTTGTACTGGTAAACAGACATTGTGCCTTGCTTCAGATTGCGAAATTCCTCACGCTTGCTTTCAACCACACTCTGAGGAATATGATGAGCTTTGAAGTCTTGACGGAATTCATCCCAGGTAATCACACGGCCTCTTTTGGAATCTTTGTACTGCTGAAACCATTCTGCAACTTGGTCTTTGAGTTGGAAGGAGGCGAACTTGACAAAGTCCTCAGGCCTGACGTTACTGCACTCGAAATTCTTGCATATGTCCATGAGCCAATCATCAGCGTCTGTTGCCTCAACACAATTGCTGAAGGTCTTTGGCTGGTTAGCAAGGAACTGGTTGAGTGTAGCAAACTGATTCTGATTGTTGCCATGGCCCTGGTCCCCTTGGTTGCGCTCTTGAAGAAGTTGCATGATCAGCTGCGTGTTTGCATTGGTAGCGGCCATCACAGCTTGCCATGCCTCCGAAGGTGGAGGTGGTGATGGCGGATCAGGATTCGGAGTCGTGCGTGTTGGAGGAGCCATCCTGAAGAGGTTGACATCCGTTAGCAACTTGACAGACAAATATTTAAGCTGAATCAAACGGGTTGAAATTGCAACATATAGTCTTCACATCCGCACAAAATGAACGAATGCATTCTAATTGAAATGGTCACATATCCATAAGTTGAGAAGCCACTTAGAATTGAGGTAGAAGAAAAACAACAAGGTACGGACAAGAACGAATACTTGGTGATGATTACCCAATCCCAAACCAAATATCCGCGGAAGAAGAACTAGAGCTACAAGAATTCCCACCTATGAAACTCCCGAACCTTTCCGGTTATGCAATCAGGTGTTGGGGATATAGGGGAAGCATAATATCTCACCCAAACCTAGCAAATCCTACACCCAGCTGTATCCATCCTTCAACACATAACCAAGAAAAACTTCGAAAATCATCTACCTCAACCTTCGAAAAGCATCCGTTATACGAGTTATGGCAATACTCCCGAACTCCCGCCCCAGTACTGGGTGGTGTCGAGGTTATCTCACCAACAATTGCATAAAAGAGATTTTCGATGTCGGCGAAACTCAGGTATTCCAGAATCTCAATGATAAAATTGTGACGACAACACCTCGGAGCTCAACTCTCTGGGACACTTCCACAACCCCTAAATGACAGGAGGCACCAAGAACAATGTTCTGGTCACAAATCGATCGGAACGATTCCAAGATACCCGCGTGATACTAATTTTTTTTGTGAAATTTGAGAAGAGAAGAGTCAAAACTCTACGTCAGGATGCCTCACCAGAGCGATGAAGGGACTAGGGAGTAAAAAGAATTCCTAAACTCTCCGATATATATAATCCTAAATGACTCCAAACAATTTTCTAGACTCAACAACGCCAGCGATTCGATCAAGCAGGGGGCTCCTAAGGTCGGGGAAGGCTCTGATTACCAACTTGTAAAGCCCTCGATGCGGCTATATCTCCTACGTGTCAAAGCACGACTTAGAGGCATAACCGCATTAAAAGCAATGTCGCAAGTAAGGTAATCTTCACAACAACCCATGTAAATAGATGAAAGGGGAAAAGATACATAGTTGGCTTACACTCGCCACGTCACACAAATACATGAATAACATTACATTCATCCAATACACTGATGGTCCGACTATGGTACCAAAATAAAGATCAAACCCCCACATGCGACACGGTCCCCGATCGCCCCAACTGGGCACCACTACTGATCATCTGGGAAAGACACATAGTAACAGCGAGAGTCTTCATCAAACTCCCACTTGAGCTCAAGCGCATCGTCTGGAGCGGTATCATCGGGCCCTGCATCTGGTTTTGGAAGTAATCTATGAGTCACAGGGACTCAACAATCTTGCACCCTCGCGATTAAGACTATTTAAGCTTATAGGTAAGGCAAAGGTATGATGTGGAGCTGCAGCAAGCGACGGGCATATATGGTGGCTAACATACGCAAAAGAGAGCGAGAAGAGAAGGCAAAGCACGGTCGAACAACTATGATCAAGAAGTGATCCTAGAACAACCTACGTCAAGCATTACTCCAACACCGTGTTCACTTCTTGGACTCCGCCGAGAAGAGACCATCACGGTTACACACTTGGTTGATTCATTTTAATTAAGTTAAGTTTCATGTTATCTAAAACCGGACATTAACAAATTACCATCTGCCCATAACCGCGGGCACGTCTTTCGAAAGTTCAAATCCCTATAGGGGAGTCCCAACTTAGCCCATCACAAGCTCTCACGGTCAATGAAGGATATTCCTTCTCCCGAGACATTCCGATCAGACTCGGCATCCCGGTTACAAGACATCCTCGACAATGGTAAAACAAGTCCAGCAACACCGCCCGAATGTGCCGACAAATCCCGATAGGAGCTGCACATATCTTGTTCTCAGGTCACACTCAGATGAGCGCTCCATACAACTAAAACCAAACCTCGAGTTTCCTCGAGGGGGCGCTGCACAGGACTCTGGTTTGGACCAACACTCAGAGGAGCACTGGCCTGGGGGGGTTTAAATAAAGATGACCCTCGGGCTTCGGAAACCCAAGGGAAAAAGAGGCTATGTGGCAAATGGTAAAACCAAGGTTGGGCATTGCTGGTGGAGTTTTATTCAAGGCGAACTGTCAAGGGGTTCCCATTATAACCCAACCGCGTAAGGAACGCAAAATCCGGGAACATAACACCGATATGACGGAAACTAGGGTGGCAAGAGTGGAACAAAACACTAGGCAAAAGGCCGAGCCTTCCACCCTTTACCAAGTATATAGATGCACTAAGATAACAAGATAATATAGTGATATCCCAACAATAAACAATGTTCCAACAAGGAACGATCTTCAATCTTCACCTGCAACTAGCAACGCTATAAGAGGGGATGAGCAAAGCGGTAACATAGCCAATCAACGGTTTGCTAGGACATGGTGGGTTAGAGGTTTGACATGGCAATTTGGGAGGCATAATAAGCAAGTGGTAGGTATCATAGCATAGGCATAGCAAAAGAGCGAGCATCTAGCAAGCAAAGATAGAAGTGATTTTGAGGGTATGGTTATCTTGCCTGCAAAGTTGTCAGAGTTGACTTGATCCTCGTAAGCGAACTCAACAGGCTCCTCGTTCGCGAAATCGTCTCCCGGCTCTACCCAAGCAAGAACAACAAGAAAACGGAACACAATCAACCACGTGCAATGCTCAAACAACATGATGCAAACATGGTATGATATGCGGGATGCGATATGTGATGCATATGCATCATTTGACAAGGAATGATTGACCCTGGCCTCAACATGGAAACCCAAAAGTTCCACTGGAAAGGTGAGGTGATTTCGGTTGAAATCGATATAAAGATCACCGGAATCGGATGCACGGTTTGGAAATGACAAGCAAAACAAATATGGCACCGGTCTGCGATAATTAGCAAATGACCAACTAAATGCATCAATATAAATACGCTACAACACTCAAACATGACAATAAAATACATAGCAGGGATCCACTCATGATGCTTGACAAAAGATTGACACTGAGATACGGCTAATTCATCCAATAACAGGTTCAAACAAGCATGGCAAAAGTGCAAATGATAACAGGTTTCAGACTTAGTGAAATTAACACAAGTCTGGAATTTATCATCAGGAAGCACACTTTAGAGCATGAAAACTACATGCTACAGGAACTTAACAAGGCAAAACAAGGCATGGCATGAAGCTACTCAAAGCACTTAACAAAAGTCCCTTAGTGACCTTGAGCCAAAAGGGATCAGAAAATATCATTGCAAGCATGTGAACATGGCCAAACATAAATAGATTCAGACTTAGTGAAAAACTGGAACATGCCGATCAGTTAACGAGTAAGCATGTTTACGAGCTCGATGCACTCACTACAGAGCATGGCATGACAAAGTAAGCATCACCCATCAAGAAGAGATGACATAGAAGCTAGAAATGGCAAGAAAAACAACATAGCATGCACGGATCAATAGCAACATCCTCGGCAAAATCGCTAAACATGTCAACAATCTGCCAGGATTCACTTTATAGCAAAAGTAGAGCTCGATTTACTCAAGCTAGGGTGCTCCATAAATGCAACCAAATACATGTATGAATAGAGCACAATAATATTATCAGAACACCCTTACTGATGATCCTCAAAAGAGGCACAGATCACTAGGAAACAACATGAACATATGGCATAACGACAAAAACAGAACAAGGACTTAGTGAAATTCTAAGTCCCTGAAATCAGCATTACCGATTACGCTACTTTGCAAACTTGTGCTAGTCAACACAAATATCACAAAAATACATGGCAAGAACCTCTGTAAAGATGGCATGGCATATAACAAAACACATGTAGAGCTCAGGATCATAGCATGCACACATTAAACATGGCAAAAATGACAAATAGCTATTTGCTGAAACAAATCTGCCAAATTCATCACATAGCCCTCTTCCAACAACATTTCGAGCATTAATATGAGCTCAAATGAAAATCATGCAATGAGATGAAATGATGTACTCGTCGAGACAAACATTTTGATATGCTACACACACAAATCGGAGCTACGGATGTAGAGTTATGACATGATGAAAATAGCCAAAAAATTAGGGTTCGGGGATGAAAGTCAACCGACTCCCAGATCCAGATCTGGATCCAACCGGTACTGTTGCAGGGCGCGGAAAACGAGGATCGTCGGCGTGGACGAACAGCGCGGCGGCCGGAGCTTGAGGAAGCTCGCCGGCGCGAGGGGGCCCCGACGGATCTGGAACCTAGCGCGACGGACGGGGCGGTGGGCGCCGGTGGCCAGGG
>NC_057797.1:350096826-350167541 GCF_018294505.1 Triticum aestivum | reverse complement strand
GGGCTCGCCGGGCCGCGCGGTGGAGTGGCAGCGATGTGGGCTCGCGGGCGGCGATGAATCAGGTGGCGCCATGTGGCGGTGGCGGGAGGAAACCGGACATGTCCGTCGGCGTGGTATTTGTCCGGCGCGCGAGGAGAGGGAAGGATCTAGGGTTTGCCCGAGAATTTTTGGGAGTGCCCTGTTTATAGAGGTAGAGGGAGCTAGGAAGCTCCAAATGGAGTGCGGTTTTCGGTCACGCGATCGTGATCGAACGCTCTAGATGATGGATGGGTTTTTGGTGGGTTTTGGGCCAAATTGTAAGGGTGTTGGGCTGCAACACAAACGAGGCCTTCTTGGTCCCTCGGTTAACCATTGGAGTATCAAACGAAGTCCAAATGGCACGAAACTTGACAGGCGGTCTACCGGTAGTAAACCAAGGCCGCATGGAAAGTCTTAGTCCAATCCGGAAATGTTTAACCCCTACACACGGAAAGAGGTAGAAAGGACCACCGGAGGACATAGGAGCGCCAGAATGCAAAACGGACAACGGGGAAAATGCTCGGATGCATGAGACGAACACGTATGCAAATGCAATGCACATGATGACATGATATGAGATGCATGACAAAGGCAAAAAACACACGGAGACAAAAACCCGACACCGAGGAAAATAAAAATAACTTAGGCCGGAAAACGGCAAGAGTTGGCGTATAGATAAGGTAAATTACATCCGGGGTGTTACACCACTGAATTGGAAAAATCCAAGGAGGCACCACCTGGTAATGCTTCTCCCCATCAGAAGAAAGTATGATCATATACCAGTTATATTAATACTGTTGTGTTTCCGCTGACAGAATCGCTATAGCAATTGAGAGAAAAATTAATGGTCGCCCAGGCTGGTGAACAAGAGGCCAAAAGGCAAAATGTGGCAGGCGAGCGTGTGCTGACGCAGGTCGGGGAGGAGAAGAACAAGCTGCAGGATTCCCATACCCAACTGGGCGATGAACTAAAAGATGTTTGGGCCCAGCTAGCTGACGCCGTCATGGAGAATAGGAGGCTACAAGGCGGCATATTTAGTATGCTTTTCAAACTTGCCTCCCTATCATTCGGCGATGGCAGGAACTGACAGATTTATGTCTACAGGTATGCTGACTGGCCGTCCCGAAGAGGAGATGTCCGGATCTCAAGGCGACCTACTACAAGAGCTATCTCGGATGCACAAGCGAGTTCGGCAAGCAAAGCAGAGTGTTGCCAAGGCTTTATGGCCATCCGCCTCTCCTCCAGGAGGTATGGCGGAGCTCGTGGAGCTATTAAAAGGGGCACGGCGGCGTATTCGATTATGGAAGATATCAGCCTACCGGGAAGGTGCGCGAGAGCCCTGGGCCATGGTGAAAACACGGTATACCAAGCTTGATCCGAATCATATGGCCCGGGTCGGACCTCTAGGGTCAGATGGGAAAGAAATTCCCATTAATTTGGTATATGACCAAGTAGAAGTAGTCGCCAAATATTCCCAACAGGATTGTAAGCTAGACAGCCTGTTAGACAGCATAGAGGAGAAATTTTTTGAGTCTAAGTGACTATGTAATTTCCTGGACATATTTGTCCCTAGTCGGATTGTAAAATGATTGCCATGGCCGACCTTTTCGCTTCGACCTCCGGACCCGAAGGTGCGGAGTGTTTCCGAATACCTGAGCGGCAAAATAGACCGGGGTATGCGTGGAAACCAGGCATAGGGGTCATAGTTGCTTGAACAGACAAGTTGTATCCGGCTAGCTATGTTATATTATATTGTGATTGTAAGAAACAACTTCCAGAGAGAATAGTTCTGTTAAGGGTTCCTTTCCCTAGGCGTACATGCGTTAATGTGCATGTCCGAACTATGATTGAGAAGATCGTAGTATAAGTAACATCTAGGGGTTCATAGTGGAATAAATGTAAAAACGTCTTTAGTCCGTCGACCGAATATTCCCTTAAGAATGCTAGCTTTCGGCTTCACTAGTCTGAGGTACACATCCGGGTGACCCGACAATAACAATCGCGGAGGTGCTCCCTTTATGCCCTAGCCGAACTAACAGGAACGTAGGGCATATGCACAGGAGCCAGGCAACCCAGCTTGGCCAAAACTTAAGTCATATTGATGCATATAATGGCGAAGAAAAGGTACATATGAGGGGAAAACGCATATGTGATGAGCTTGATGCTTGAAGAATAACAATAATAAGATTCTGTGTAAGAAGCCCCTAGGTATAATGGGCGTACAAATTTAAGGATCTGTACGTCATAGGTGTACGCTTTAGCCGCATGAAAGATTTAAGGCTAAAGAGAAAAAAGGAGAAGGCAAAAAGAGAGGAGAAAAAAATAATGGAAACAACAGGGAGAAGGAGACGAACGAAGAGTTCGACGCTAGGCATAGAATCTTCGGAGTCTGGCTGCGTTCTAGGGGTTTGGCTCTAGGCGATTGTCTGATGCATCATGCAGGCGGTACGCTCCTCCCATGAGAACTTCGTAGATGATGAGAGGACCCTCCCACTTGGGCTTAAGTTTGTCCTTTTTCTTCTCCAGCAAGCGTAGAACGACTTCGCCAACATTATACGTCTTGGCCCGCACTTCTCTGCTTTGATATCTGCAGGCTTGCTGTTGATCAAATGCGGAACGGGCTTTTGCAACGTCATGCTCCTCCTCCAGGGCATCTAAGTTGTCCTGCCGATCAAGCTCAGCCTCTCTCTCTTCGTACATGCGCACTCGAGGTGAGTCATGAATAATGTCGCAAGGTAACACAGCCTCTGCGCCGTACACCATGAAGAAAGGTGTATATCTGGTAGTGTGATTGGGCATGGTCCGCAGCCCCTAGAGTACGGAGTCGAGCTCCTCAACCCAGTGCTTGTCTGATTCCTTCAAAGACCGCACTAGTCTGGGTTTGATGCCGCTAATAATAAGACCATTGGCTCGTTCGACTTGACCATTTGATTGTGGATGATAGACAGAGGCGTAATTGAGCTTAATACCTAGATTAGCACACCAGGATTTCACCTCATCGGCTGTAAAGTTGGAGCCGTTATCGGTGATGATGCTGTGTGGAACACCATAACGGTGCACAATGCCAGATATGAAGTCTATCACTGGTCCGGCCTTGGCCGTTTTAACTGGTTTGGCCTCTATCCACTTAGTGAATTTATCCACCGTGACCAGTAGATACTTTTTCTTATGGCTTCCTCCTTTAAGGGGTCCGACCATGTCAAGCCCCCAGACTGCGAAAGGCCAAGTGATGGGGATTGTTTGTAGAGTAGTGGGTGGCATGTGGCTTTGGTTGGCGAAAAGCTGGCATCCGACGCAACGTTGGACAGGGTCCTGTGCATCTGCTCGGTCTGTCGGCCAATAGAAACCTGTACGGAAGGCCTTGCCTACAAGGGCCCAAGCTGTGGCGTGGTGACCACCGAGACCCACATGAATTTCAGCCAAGAGCTGCCGCCCCTCTTCCGCGGAGATACATCTTTGAAGTACTCCAGGAGTGCTTTTCTTGTAGAGCTCTTCTACGTGGACCTTGTAGGCTTTCGAATGCCGAACAATGCACTGGGCTTCATTCTGATCCTCAGGGAGATCTCGCCTATTAAGGTAGGCCAAGAAAGGTTCGATCCATGGGGCAATGACTGCAATGATAAGATGGGCCGACGGTGTTATTTCGGTGGCTGAGCCTCCGATGATATCGATGTGTTTGAAATCTTGGGTTATGGTCAGATCCGAACTGGTGTTGCCGCTCTCCCCTTGCCACACCACGGATGGCTTGAAAAGCCTTTCCAGAAAGATGTTAGGTGGGACGGGGTCACACTCGCCAATGCGAGCAAGGACATCCGCCGCTTGATTACTTTCTCGAGCCACGTGGTGAAGCTCGATCCCCTCGAACCGAGCCGACATTTTGAGTACAACGTTATGATAGGCCGCCATCTTTGGATCTTTGGCGTCAAAGTCTCCATTTATTTGGGATATTGCGAGATTTGAGTCCTCGCGTACTCCATGCATTATATGCCCATGGAGGTAGCCATCCGAAGACCGTGCAATAAGGCCTCGTATTCGGTTGCGTTGTTGGAGTATGTGTATAATATGTAGAGTACGTACTGAACTGCATCTCCAGTGGTGGACGTTAAGACAACGCCCGCCCTAAGCCCGCTAGCATTTTGGAACCATCGAAGTGCATGACCCAATTCGAATATGTGCCGTACTGATGTAGGGTGGAACCCTATACGGCCGATATTTCACGAAAGGAGCGGATCCCAACTAAGAACACGAAGAAGAGGGGGAAGAACGGAGAGAAATCACAAGGGGGAAATACTCAAGAACAAGTCCAATCACAGATCCGTTAGACAATCAAACACACAAGATCCACAAGGTACATGAACAACAAAGGGAAAGATACGAGGTAAGGTTCGTCTCCAAAAGGAGGTCTTGATGATATCCTAGATGGTTCTTCCCATGAATGGGTCTTGACGATATATCCCGCAGGATCTTCTCCTAGATGGAGGTCTTGGCCTCCAATGGAGTAGTAGTCTCTCTCTCTCTCAAGAGTAGAGTGGTACAATGAGCAAAGCTCTCTATCAAATGAGCTATCACTTTGCTAACCCTAGAAAGGATGAGGGGAAGGTCTATTTATAGTCTAAGCCATGAAGGGGTAAGTGGGAGAGAGATACAAGGCCGAAGGCCCAGCTGCGCACAGGCAGGGTCGGATGTCCGGTCGGCGTCGGACGTCCGGTCGCTCGCGAGGGTCCGGTCGTCCGGAGGGCATCGGACGTCCGTCGTTTTTCTTTGGGATGGGTGGCACTGGATTTCCGGCGAGCGTCGGACGTCCGGTGCCTGGGACTTGTCGGACGTCTGGTGTTCGTCGGTCGTCCAGCGGCTATAGAGGGTCGGACGTCCGGCGTCTTCCGGTCGTCCGGTCGCTGTAGACATTGCAGCTCCTTCTTCCGTCTTCTCTTCCAGGCTTCCCTCGCGAATGGTGTAGTTGTACACTTGCGCTCGCACTCCGCCTCGTTGTCCGTACCATCCCAACAATACCTATGCATGCACACGAGTGGAGTGTCACATAGTATACCATCCTCGAAGGGGTCAAGTGAGCACGTGTAAAGGAGATGATTCACCTTTGTGTATGTGAAGTAGATGTCGCACGTGTCACTTGCCGAATGGACTCTTGACATGGTGATGTCCGTAGGATGCTCCGCAGCATCTCCCCTCCCTTGGGAAAGATCAGACCTCGGATTGAAATCCAAATCACCATGGGAAAGAGATGGATCACCAAGTTCTCGTCATCTTGAAACTCGAAATGGGCACTCTCCAATGTCGCACCATCTTGGGATTCCTTCAAAAGGAGCAAATACAACAAACACTTGGAAAAACAAGTATGGTTAGCGTTAGTGCAAAACCAAGCATTCAAGAGGTGATTCACCAAACAAGTGTCGTCATCATGCAAAGCATATGGTTTGACAAAGGATTGTGACATGGCATATAAGCACATAAATTGAGCATAAGCAAGGATATCATGGAAACAAGTATGCAAGTGTGAGGTAGTGATGCAAATGTGTGTGACAAGATAAGAAGCATCTACCTCATGGTCCTAGGAAGCATGCATAAAGCTCTCAATGAAAGGTCTATGGTAGGCATAGGATGCATTCACAACACCAAATAAAATGAAGTGTCTAAACACATGGGTCAAGTGCAAGACAATCCAAGCATAATGTGCATGGGGTGTAGTGAATATAGTGTGGCACTCAACACAATAGAAAGAGAAAGTGTTCATCATGTGTGAGGCAATCAAGGCAAGCATGTAGCAATCGATGTGACATGGCATATATGAAGTGATGACATTGTTGCAACCAAACATATGAGAGGAGCAAGTAATCCAATAATTGGATGCAACACACAAGGCATATATGTCATGATGCATGGAATGGTGAAAATGACAAGTCGAAGCAAGATCTCTAACAAGTGTGCAATCAAGTAGTCCAAGATGAACAATAAGTCTGATGGTGCAAGCAACACAAGTAGTATGATCCGCCATATCCATGCTCAAGAAAGATGTCACCTTGTAGGCGTGTCCTTGTGTGTCCTTCACAATGCCGAAGAACAAGCAAGTGCGATGTAGAATCGTCGTGGTAGAAGGTGGTTCGCTCTCGAGATCTCGGATGGTCAACTCATGTGAAGTGGAAGTTGACACGAAGTCCAAGTATCCTACACATGCACACAACAAAAGAAAGAACGTATGCGCATGGTAGATAAACACATCATCCATAATGATGGTTCTCTTCTCTTGCCCATAACCATTAGAAGCACAAGTGCATGAATAATATGATGTAACAATGGCAATATTCATGGCAC
This sequence comes from Triticum aestivum, assembly GCF_018294505.1. Taxonomy (NCBI): domain Eukaryota; kingdom Viridiplantae; phylum Streptophyta; class Magnoliopsida; order Poales; family Poaceae; genus Triticum; species Triticum aestivum. Next base: position 350,161,196 of record NC_057797.1, on the reverse strand, counting down.
TAGGTATATGGTGCAAAGAGGTAAGACAAGCATGCTTCACAAGGAATATGTCAAAATCTCCAAACATATGCGAGAATGCTATGGGGGCAATCTCATTAACAAGAATAAAATCATTGGTGCACTCAATACATGGGAAATCATCTAGCATGAGAGAGGCAACATATGGAGATATATGACAAGAAGCAACAGCAATCATGTGTGAGGCAATCAAGGCAAGCATGTAGCAATCGATGTGACATGGCATATGTGAAGTGATGACATTGTTGCAACCAAACATATGAGAGGAGCAAGTAATCCAAGAATTGGATGCAACACACAAGGCATATATGTCATGATGCATGGAATGGTGAAAATGACAAGTCGAAGCAAGATCTCTAACAAGTGTGCAATCAAGTAGTCCAAGATGAATAATAAGTCTGATGGTGCAAGCAACACAAGTAGTATGATCCGCCATATCCATGCTCAAGAAAGATGTCACCTTGTAGGCATGTCCTTGTGTGTCCTTCACAATGCCGAAGAACAAGCAAGTGCGATGTAGAATCGTCGTGGTAGAAGGTGGTTCGCTCTCAAGATCTCGGATGGTCAACTCATGTGAAGTGGAAGTTGACACGAAGTCCAAGTATCCTACACATGCACACAACAAAAGAAAGAACGTATGCGCATGGTAAATAAACACATCATCCATCATGATGGTTCTCTTCTCTTGCCCATAACCATTAGAAGCACAAGTGCATGAATAATATGATGTAACAATGGCAATATTCATGGCACTAGGTATATGGTGCAAAGAGGTAAGACAAGCATGCTTCACAAGGAATATGTCAAAATCTCCAAACATATGCGAGAATGCTATGGGGGCAATCTCATTAACAAGACTAAAATCATTGGTGCACTCAATACATGGGAAATCATCTAGCATGAGAGAGGCAACATATGGAGATATATGACAAGAAGCAACAGCAATCATATGTGAGGCAATCAAGGCAAGCATGTAGCAATCGATGTGACATGGCATATGTGAAGTGATGACATTGTTGCAACCAAACATATGAGAGGAGCAAGTAATCCAAGAATTGGATGCAACACACAAGGCATATATGTCATGATGCATGGAATGGTGAAAATGACAAGTCGAAGCAAGATCTCTAACAAGTGTGCAATCAAGTAGTCCAAGATGAACAATAAGTCTGATGGTGCAAGCAACACAAGTAGTATGATCCGCCATATCCATGCTAGAAAGATGTCACCTTGTAGGCGTGTCCTTGTGTGTCCTTCACAATGCCGAAGAACAAGCAAGTGCGATGTAGAATCGTCGTGGTAGAAGGTGGTTCGCTCTCAAGATCTCGGATGGTCAACTCATGTGAAGTGGAAGTTGACACGAAGTCCAAGTATCCTACACATGCACACAACAAAAGAAAGAATGTATGCGCATGGTACATAAACACATCATCCATCATGATGGTTCTCTTCTCTTGCCCATAACCATTAGAAGCACAAGTGCATGAATAATATGATGTAACAATGGCAATATTCATGGCACTAGGTATATGGTGCAAAGAGGTAAGACAAGCATGCTTCACAAGGAATATGTCAAAATCTCCAAACATATGCGAGAATGCTATGGGGGCAATCTCATTTTCAAGACTAAAATCATTGGTGCACTCAATACATGGGAAATCATCTAGCATGAGAGAGGCAACATATGGAGATATATGACAAGAAGCAACAGCAATCATGTGCAAAGCATGTGGATGGTTGTCATCAACCGCATGAAATGAGCAAGTATGAATCATTGGTGATGCAACATAAGCAAGCATAGTAATCAAGTCGTGCAAGCTAGTAGTATGAAGATGCAACATACTAGAGGAAATCATGTCAATCATGTCATGTGAGCAAATAATAGACATAGACAATGCACATGGCATATCGCAAGCATGAACACAAAGCAAGATGAAAGTATCATCATAGGCATGGGGCACAAAGCAAACATGGCAATAACAAGCAATATCTCCACCAAGCTTGCAAATACATATACAAGTATGAGAATCTATCATCATGTGTAATGCAAAAGCATGGGTCACGAATGCATGGCAGAAGCATAGTAATGAGCATAGCATGCAAAGTGAACATGGCAAGATGGGCATAGAATATGTAATGGACAAGAACCCAGAGCCAAGTGAGGGTCATGTAGAAGAAATGCACGAAGTCTTTGCGTGAAGAGAGTGGTGGGAAAGACAACCCATGGGATCCCAAGTCATCGTTGCGCTCTAGAGCTCGTTTTGTCATCTCGTGGGATTGTGAGGTTGACAAGTATTCATGGGTACCTACACAAAAGAAACGCAAACAAAAGAAATTGTGTATGTGGTAAATGTACACATCATCCATCATGATGTGTATGTGCACGTGAGAGTTAGTACAAGATAACCATCGCTCAAAGAAATTTGATGCATGCTATAAGAACATTCCATCCATCATGAAAGAATAGTTATTGTGTATAACACGATGGGGATGAAAATTGAGCACACAAATATATGTCACATCAATATCATGTTCGTACATGGGGAGCATATTGTGCACATAAGTATGAGGATCATGCAATGGATAGGATGAATCAAAATCTCCTGACATGTATGAGGAAACTATGGGGGTCTCATCATGAGCAATATCGGAAACATCATATGGAGAAAATGGACAATATCCAAAACAATGCATATCCGAAGCTAGGTGGTCATGGCATGGCATATGAGATAAATGATGCAAAGGGAGCATATCAATATCATCACAAGAGAAACAAACGCCAATAACCATAGGCTTGTCGTCTATGCCATATGTGAAAATTGGGTTAATTTTAATGGCATATGCATAGTCACTCTGAAGAGATTGCAAATATGACATACGATTGATCTCATGCATAGCATATGACAAGTCAAGCGGATTGTCAAACATGATGTGACCTAGAGAATTGTCACAAGAAATCCTATGTAGAATGGCATCACAACTAAGAGAATCCACATGGCAATCATCATACTCATCATAAATGGGTAAATCATCGCATGGGTACATCATACTAGCATGAAGCATGTCAACAGGGGGATCAACACCAGGCAAGCAATCAATGTCATGAATATCCACTAGTGGGACTAGAGCATCACCTTCACCTATGTTACCTTTGTCATTCCACTCATGTGGTGTAGGTGAGGTGGTAAAGACCAAATGGTGGTCATCTTCATGTTGATGGAACCATGTGGGGGGTGCATCGTATTCCACCATGGCCATCGTCTTGTCCAAAGGAAGGACGAAGTCATCGCGAATCGGCGCGTCATCATAGATGGTACCTAGCACCAAATGAGAAGACACAATAGAGGTAGAGGTCAAGTTGTTAGTGTTGAAAGTGGCCTCACATGACCCATCAACTATCTCACTCTTTCTATGTGGTGGTTCACTCACTCCCTCAAGGTAGGTGCGCTCAAACTCACATATTATGGAGTCACTCATCTCACTTAAGAGGTGGGGGTTGTGGCTCTTCTCACATGGGAATCGGGGCAACACATCACATATGGGGCTAGTGGTGAAGTCACTCTCACTCTCAATATGGTGGCAAAAGTCACTCAAGTCATCATATGTCGTCGTGGTCGAAGGGAAAATCCCATGCTCAACCATCTCGTCGTCGTCGCCATGGATGAAGGCCGAAGATGGCACATCATCACTCTCGCCTCCTAAGATGGAAGCATCCTCCGTGCTCATCACCATGTCGCATGCCTCCAAAGCTTGGTCCTTGAGGGTCTCCGTAGTCGCACTCGTCGCTGCATTGTCTTGAAAAAGAGTCATGGTAGACTCGGCATCGTCAATGCCACAAAGAGGTATGGCGGTGAAGTTGAACTTGGGAGCATCGTCTAGGAGCTCGTCAGGCTTGGACATCGTGGTGGTACTAGCCTCATGCTCGTTGTCTTGGAGCTTGGTCTTAGAGAAGTGTGCTTGGGGTCGAGAAGCCTTGGCCTTCATGAGTTCTTGTTCCGCCTTGAGAGCACCAATGTAGTTGTCGTCGAGGGACTTGTAGTTCTCGAGGAAGATCATCTTGGAGATGTCGTTGTGCAATCCCATCATGAAGCGGAACTTCATCAAAATGGGGTCGTCCATGTCAGCTCGTCGCAAGGCTTTCTTCATCTCCTTGAAGCACTCGTCGATGGACTTGGATCCTTGGATGGTGTTCTCCAATTGGCGTTGAAGTTGTTCCGTGTAGGTTGGAGGCACGAACTCTCGCCGCAAAGCTCTCTTCGTCTTGGGCCAACTCATGTCGTAGGTCTCCGAAGGTGTGTGAAGCCACCATGTGGACGCGTAGTCATAGAAGTTCCTTGTGGCGCACTTCACTTGAACTTCGGGAGGAACTTGATGTAACTTGAGGTAGTCGTCCATCAAACGTTCCCACTCAAGATACTCCTCGGGTTCTAGAGTTCCATAGAAAGGAATCTCATGGTTGATGTCGAGATTGTAGTATCTCGTGGAAGTCACAGACATGAGCTTGGGGAGCTTCTCTTGAGCGTAGTCTTGAGGTGCTTGTTGGCGAAGATGTCATGTATCCAAAGGCGAAGATGCCTTGAAGTCACTTGGCGAAGATGCCAAGGGAGATGGTGAAGTCGTTGAGAGGTTGTTGGTGTTGAGCTCTTGACCTTCACGTCCTTGTTGGTGATGGTGTCGATGCCGATTTGATTTTGCCGGAGATGATAGCTCGGAGACATGTGCTCTTGAGTGTCTTCTCGAAGATGAGGAAGACCGCTTGTAGGACTTGATGAGGGCTTTGATCTCCTCCATTTGAGCTTGCATCTTGGCGTCGTTGGAGTTATTCGTTGCATCGGACTCGTCATTGTTGTTGTAGACCGAAGATGAAATGCCTTGCCTATCCATCACAAGACTCGAGTAGAGGTGAGTAGGAAATGAGATAAACAATACCAAGTTACCTTTCCCCAAAGTTGAGGATGTATCTCGTTTCACTCAATGTGAGATGAAAGAATAGTGGAATTGGTACTGGACTTGTTCACTCACACCTACAAATTAAAGCTTATGGAGTAGCTCGGTGAGGATAGTGACACAAAAATTTAATGCAAAATGTTAGCAAGAGTCAATAATGTTGAAAGAGATTCACAAATTCGCAAGTGAAACAAGTAGACCAATAGAAATATGCGTGGCACACGGAAACACACACACAAATAGATAAATGGGGTCGTGCAACCAAGGAATGAGCTCAAAATGTGGAATCCACGGAAAATGCTCTTGTTGCACAACTCTAGACAGACACTAGCACGATTGCTCAATAGGAGGATACAACACTTGTGCACAACCTATAGGAGACAAAAACGCAACGACTTCTATCCCAAGTATGCTATGTATATGATGTTCCGGTGGTATGATCCAAGATGATCGGATATGACAATCCTATATGCAATGTGGTATGATGCTATGGCTCTTGCTTACAAGCTCGTTGTTCACTCTTTTTGTTAAAAGCTTATTCTTTTTTTGTATGGCCACTTTGGCACAATGCACAAACCAAGATAGCAATTGTATATATGCGGGAAAAAACTTGAGGCACACGAGATGATATGATACCGATATGGTATGGTATGTATGCAATGTATGGTGTAGATCACTAATGTGCACAAGTAACGTTGCCAGCAAAACTCAAATGGCTAGTCTCGATAGGCAAGTGACGCAAAATGGGCTAGGGGCTATCAATGCAATGGCAAGGGAATATACAATGGAGGGATACCACGATACCAAGATGATATGGAGGTTACCGTCCGTGTCGATGATGAGTGGCGGTGATCTTGATGGAGATACCAAGATGATGGAGACTCGTCCCTAAGTAGCCGAAACACCTTAGGAAACGGAAAAACCATGAACTCAAAATCTCAAATGTCAAATGTCAAATGGTGGCAGCGGGAATGCGGTGGTGGTTGCGGAAGCTCAAAGGAATTGCGGAAATGCAATGATGGGTTGTGGAGTACGCAATGCAGAAATGTAGTGTAAGGTGGTGGACTATACACAATGTCGGAGTTGGAAGCACGGTCCCTAAGTAGCTGAAACACCTTAGGAGACACAACTCACAACACAAACAAAATTGGGTTAGGTCGGGGTGGCAGGAGTGTGAGGTGGGCAAAACTACGCAGAAGTTATGGTGGTGGTTGATGAAGAAGAAACCATCCCTAAGTAGCCTAGACACCTTAGGAGACTCAAATCACTCCTCAAGCAACCACTAATGTGATGGGGAACAAAATTGGTTAGGTTGCAGAAGTCGGTGGTGGTGTAGCGGATGATGTGGTGGAAGCCCTAGGCAAAGATGCCAAAATTCACAAACTTTGATGGAGTCAAAAGATGTTGGTTGTATTTTTGTGGGAAGGGGGATGTCAAGAGCTTTTCAACAAGCTAAAGAACGCTAAAATTGGACTTCGGATGAATTAGTCATGGCCGAAACAAATCTCAGCTGAAATCTAAAACTACAGGTTACGGACGTCCGGACAAGGTCGGATGTCCATGGGCTGGACGTCCGAACAGGCTCGGAAATCCGTAAATTTGGCTCGGGTTAGGGGTTCCGGTCGTCCGGAAAAGGTCGAACGTCCGGTCGTTCCAGGGGCTCCGGACATTCGTGAAAGGCCGTTCGTCCGGTGGGTCGGGGTCAACGCGAGATGCAAGATCCGGGTCTCGATTTTGGACGGAAAATGATGATTTTGGGGTGAAAATTGATGAGATTTCGTGGGTGAAAGATGGGGAAACTTAGGGAAATGCTAGATCCACTCGAAACCAAGCAAATCCATGGATCAAATCCAACAAAACTTCCTCAAACCAACAAATCACAAAAAAATTAGGGGCTATTTTTGGTGGGGATTTTTGAATTTGGGGAAGAACACAACAAAATAAGGCTAGAAACACAACGGGGAGGCTCCGAAATCGTGATCAACGTGGCTCATGATACCAAGATGATGTAGGGTGGAACCCTATACGGCCGATCTTTCACGAAAGGAGCGGATCCCAACGAAGAACACAAAGAACACGGGGAAGAAAGGAGAGAAACCACAAGGGGAAATACTCAAGAACAAGTCCAATCACACATCCACTAGACAATCAAACACACAAGATCCACAAGGTACATGAACAACAAAGGGAAAGATACGAGGTAAGGTTCATCTCCAAAAGTAGGTCTTGATGATATCCTAGACGGATCTTCCCATGAAGGGGTCTTGACGGTATATCCCACAGGATCTTCTCCTAGATGGAGGTCCTGGCCTCCAATGGAGTAGTCGTCTATCTCTCTCTCAAGAGTAGAGTGGTACAAGGAGCAAAGCTCTCTATCAAATGAGCTATCACTTCGCTAACCCTAGAAAGGATGTGGGGAAGGTCTATTTATAGTCTAAGCCACGAAGGGGTAAGTGGGAGAGAGATACAAAGCCAAAGGCCCGACTGCGCACAGGCAGGGTCGGACCTCCGGTCGCTCGCGGGGGTCCGGTCGTCCGGAGGGCATCGGATGTCCGTCGTTTTGCTTCGGGATGGGTGGCACCGGATTTCCGGTGAGCGTCGGGCGTCTGATGCCTGGGACTTGTCGGACGTCCAGTGTTCGTCGGTCGTCTGACCGCTGTAGAGGGTCGGACATCCGGCGGCTTTCGGTTATCCGGTTACTGTAGACTTTGTAGCTCCTTCTTCCGTCTTCTCTTCCAGGCTTCCCTTGCAGATGGTGTAGTTGTACACTTGCACTCGCACTCCTCCTTGTCGTCCGTACCATTCCAACAATACCTGTGCATGCATAGGAGTGGAGTGTCACGTAGTATACCATCCTCGAAGGGGTCAAGTTAGCACGTGTAAAGGAGATGATTCACCTTTGTGTATGTGAAGTAGATGTCGCACGTGTCACATGCCGAATGGACTCTTGACATGGTGATGTCTGTAGGATGCTCCGCATCACGTACTTTTTAGGGAGTTCGGCCTCTGTCCAGTCGGCGACAAAGTCTGCCAGTACTTGGGATTTGATGGCCCGGCACGGCTTATATGTTATGTCGAATGGAAGGAGCTCAATGGCCCATTTGGCAATCCAACCCGTGGCGTCGCGGTTGTTTATTTTGTCATTCGGTGGAACTTCTGAAGCCACCATGATCGAGCACTCTTGAAAATAGTGTCGTAGCTTCCGGGATGCCATGAAGACCGCGTATGCTATTTTTTGATAATGAGGGTATCGATATTTGCATGGAGTTAGGACAGTGGATACGTAGTATACTGGCTTCTGGAGCGGGAATTTGTGTCTGTCCTCCTCTCGCTCGACAATGATGTAACATCCCAAATTTTCAATTTGGAATGTTATACACTAGATCATCATTGCATATCATATTTATTGCATTTTGGTCGATCCTAGAAATTTTCGCAACTCAAGGACCCCTGGAGAGGGTTGGGGATTTCGTTATTTTCATATTTGAGTTTTCTCAAATTTTGAAATAGGGATCATTTGATTTTATTTATTTTATCTTCAATTATTTCTATTATCAAAATATGAGAGAGGAAATAAAATGACTTTCCCAAAATAAAGAAATTTTGAGGATTTAATAAAAAAATCAAATAAGATTTTATTTGCTTTATTTGCTATTTTATTTGAATTTAGGAAAAATGCGTGTTTTTCAAAACTACATTTAGGCCCCAAATAAATGTTCATCCTGTGCGGCTTGATTTTAGAAGCCGGGGAAAATTTATTTCGGGATTTTTGGAGTCCGTTTAGTAGTCCTTTTGTTTTTTTCTGAGCATAACTATTTATAAAAAAAACGCAACCGACCTACAGGCCGTGTCCGACCCGGACACGAGGCCCGTCTGGCTTTATATGCCGGGGGAGGCCCAGCCGGAACCCCACCCCAAACCCTAGCCGCCCCAAGTCCCCGCCGCGCTGCCACCCGCCGCCCCGCTGCCCCACCGCCGCCGCCGACGATCGCCGGAGCCACGCCGCCACCGCCGCCATTCGCCGGAGCACCGAGGTAGACGCTGTTGCCTCAGTTTTCGCGAAGAAAACCGATCGGTTTTTTTAAAACGTAGATCTGTTTTTTTTGTTGTATCGGTTTTTCCGGTTTATTTAGTTAGCGAGCATTCATCCGTTCGTTCGTTTTAACGAACGTTCGTCGTTTTTCTTTTTTCTTGGATTAAATCCGCGATTTTTTCTGATCGCGATTTCTGATCCGATTTTCGTTTTAGTCTAACTTTTCGCTCATTTATCGGAATCAGGCGATTCAAGCACCTGGAGTTTCGTCTCGAAACCCTCTTTCTAATTAACCAACTCAAACAAGTTTTTGCCATAGTAAAAATTTCCTTAGATCCAGAATAGTAAACGAAGCCTATTTCTTTTGCCGTTTGTCTTTCGTTGCTTCGTTCGATTTGATTCTTTTTGCCAACCGGAGTTCTTAAGTTGAACCTTCTGGTTAGATCTCTTATTTGAGTTTTACCTATGCATTAGTTGAGTACTTATGGTATGTTTGTTTGTTTGCGATAGAGTACCCGGAGTGCGCCGCTTGTTACTTCGAATCGCTAGGTTTCCTGGATCATCAGCAAGGCAAGTAACACTTGTTGATCATACCTCCTACTACCCAGTTTTATTACATTAGATCAAACCTTACATATTGCATGATTAGGATCTAATTAAATTGTGGGTTTGGGAAGTAGTTGAGGTAGTACTTATTACCTGTTTATTATCAAACCTTTGGGAGTTACTTCTACGTTGCTTATTATGTCATGCTATGCTAGTAGACCTGGATTGGGTGAGTGTATCCATGACAGATGTGAGATTGTTAATTAATGGTTTATTTAAGGTGGCAACTTAAACACACATCTGGGTGGATTGAGGTACCTGGGTATTCCAGGATTGCCTATTTTCTTTATGGACCACCACCCAGGCTCAAAGGGATCATGAGATTATTCATGCTAGAAACTTCCGTGTGCAGCCACAAGCTATTATGGCTCTAGCATAGTTGACTAAGTCGTGCGAACTATTACATTGGTAGACTAGCAGATGTAGGGGATGTAGGTGGTACGTTCTACCCATCGTAAGGTGCTAGCGCTTCCGAAAGACTATGTCTCGGTCATCCGTTTCTCAAACACCGTGTAGTGCGAGAAACCAAACGGAGGCGATCGAGTCTTGTGGGGAAAAGAGCGCAAACCTCTGCAGAGTGTATAAACTAATCATGGTTAGCCGTGTCCCCGGTTATGGACATCTTGAGTATCTAGTACCTGGATTATCATGTGAATCTCAACATGTTACCATAAAATTTAATTATGATGGGTTTGTTTAATGAAGATGTTTAATTGGGATTGAGAATGTTGTCAACTATTCTCAATGTTTAACAACCACCATGATAGTTAAATAAATTTATTCCTTTGCAGTAGGGAAAAATTGGCTTTTTGCAAAACTGTAACCATAGAGCTTTCCACCAGCCAAATATGCATATAGAATAGCTGTTTCTTTCCATTACTCTCTATTTGTTACATTGCCAGCATATTCCATGTGTTGACCCATTTTCGGGCTGCAACGTTAATGTTGCAGACTTTTCAGACGACGATTAAGGAGTTTTAGGTCGTGGTTCTATACTCAGTGATGCCGTTGGAGTTGATGGACACACTTATCTTCCAAGTCTTCCGCTGTTATCGTTATTAGATGGCCTTAAGCCATATTTATTGTAATAAGTTCTCTTTTGGAGACACTCGATGTAATAAGTGTGTGATTGCTACTCTGTTATAAATCCTTCAAGTACTGTGTGGTGTCAGCATTACTAATCCAGGGATGACACCGGAGCATAGAGATTGGACCGTTTGAGGTATGGTCGCTACAAGATGGTATCAGAGCACACGCTGACTGTAGGACACGACCACTAAGCTAAAAGACCTAGATCACTACTCACTCTCTTCTCTTTCTGACTCCTCATCTTTTCTACTCTTTTAGGATGGCGGATGCAAGGAACAAGTTCACTCAACCAGATGAAGACACACCCTTTGGACATCACTTGAAGGAAGTCACTAGATACCTGAACATAGGAGTAGCAAGCTTCACCGGAACCTGCAACGCCACTTTACCTGAAGAAGAGCGCTGGATGATTCAAGTTCAAGTTCCAGGAAGGACGTTCATGCCAGTCACTGAGCCCATAGATTTTTCTTTTGATGCACCAACTTGGAGTCTAGGAAAGAGCATGGCAGCTCACATCGCCATGGGACGCATTGGAGAAGTCTACCGCAATGATCTCAAGGATACTATCTACCAGATTTTGGGCGCCAAAATGAGCACTGGGAGATGATCAGCACCAGAAAGGATAGATCAATTGCAGCTTTTATCCAGGAGTTAAACCAGCACATTCGACGTCAGGAGAACCAGATGTGCGCCGACATGATAGACCTGAAGAAGGCAAAGACAAGAATCAAGGAACTGGAGAAGAACTCAAGGCTACACATGAAGATTATGAAGAAGAAATTGAAGTATTAGTGGATAAGAATGCCGGCCTAACAATGAAGATTGGAATATTTATGGGAGGCCCTACACCAGTAGAAGAAGACGAAGAACCCAACGAGATTCGCCCGGAAGACTACATCATCATCAACGACACCGACTCGGATCCTGACGATAGCGATGATGACTATGTTGATGAAGCCGGAGCAGATATCATGGAGTTTGCAACCGAAGAATATTTCTAGTAGACCACCTCATCAGTAGTAGTAGTCCACCATGTAAATATTATAGTCCGAGCACTTTTGCGATAGTTAGATCGATTGTATGCCCTTGTTTGATTGAATGAATTGTTTGCTTTTGCCTCATGTGCATATGGGTAGTGTTTTCTCTTTAGACCCCCTCTATTCTTAAATCTCATCTTTTCTAAACCCTCAGATGCCTCCGAGACGTGACCCCGGATTTACCTTTCCACCGGAGCTCACCCAGTTGATCCAGCAGCAGAACACATTGATGCAGTTGCTAGTCCAGAATCAGAATCAAGGGAACAACAACAACAACCCACCACCACCACCACCTGTTGATCACTTAGCCCGTTTTCTTAGGCTGAATCCGACGGTGTTTTCCAGTAGCATCGAGCCGATAGTAGCAGATGACTGGCTCCGCAAGACAGCTAGAGAGTTGACCACAGCAGGATGCATGGATGCGGAGAAGGTGAAGTTTGCCGCACATCAGCTTGAAGGACCCGCAGCATCATGGTGGGAGAATTTCACAGCCACTTTCCCTGTCGATACTATCACATGGGACCAGTTTCAGCAGGCTTTCGAACTGCCCATGTTTCAGCAGGAGCTATGGCCATGAAGAAGCGAGAGTTTCGCAACTTGCGCCAAGGAGGACGGACAGTTGGCCAGTATGTGGAGGACTTTAGTAAATTAGCATGTTATGCCCCAGACGACGTTGCTACGGATGCAGCAAAGCAGGAGAAATTTCTGGAAGGACTGAATGATGAGTTGAGCATGCAGTTGATGGTAGCAACCTTCAACAACTACCAGGAGTTGGTAGATCATGCTCTCATGATTGAACGGAAGCAGCAGCAAATTGAGAATCGCAAGAGGAAGTATGCACAAGGAAAGTACAATTCAGGAGCTCAACAGAAGCCACGATTTACCCCTAGGCCAGGAGGACATCTTCAGCATACACATGGAGGAGGAAGCTCGCACCATCACAATGGCACCATGAATGGTAATGGGAATGGAGGAAGCAACGGCCAGAACCGCATCAATCCATCAACCCCAGCCAACAAAGACCTGAGCCAAGTCACTTGCTTTAAGTGCCAGAAGACCGGACATTATGCCAATGAATGTCCTGAATCACAGAATGGAAATGGCAATGGAAGCTCTGGGAAGAAGCCGAACCCTTTCAACAGGGGACTGGTGAACCACGTTAACGTGGAGGAGGTTGAAGAGCAGCCGGATGCAGTAATCGGTAAGTTTTTGGTTAAGTCATTTACTGCACTCGTTCTTTTTGATACTGGTGCATTGCATTCATAGATACCAAGGGGATTTGTGGATAAGTATAAACTGCCAACCCAAGCCCTTAGGTCACCCATGTTAGTAACTTCGCCTGGAGCAGAATATATGGCTAGCCTATGGTGTGATCGGTTACCATTAAGGATTGGTAACTACGTATTTCCCTCAGACCTAATAGTGTTGGAATCTCAAGGATTGGATGTGATATTAGGCATGGATTGGTTGTAAAAGTATGAAGGGAATATTGAATGTGCCAGTAAGTCAATTTTTCTTACCACCCCAAAAGGGAGAAGGATCAAGTATGTATCCCGACATGTGCCAAAGAGGACTCAAGTAAATTTTTTAACCGGAGTTGTGTAGGAGGAAGTACCAGTAGTGAAGGATTTCCCCGAAGTATTTCCAGAAGAGTTGTTAGGCATGCCACCGGATAGAGATATTGAGTTTTTGATTGAACTTTTGCCAGGCACAGGGCCAATATCAAAGAGACCATATAGGATGCCTGCAAAGGATTTGGTAGAAATTAAGAAGAAAATTAAGGAGTTACTGGATAAAGGATATATTCGCCCAAGTTCTTCACCTTGGGGATCGCCAGTACTTCTAGTAGAAAAGAAGGATGGATCATTAAGGATGGTTGTTGATTATCGAGGATTGAATGAAGTAACCATCAAGAACAAGTACCCACTACCGATGATCAATGATCTGTTTGATCGATTGCAAGGATCTAAGGTATTTTCCAAGATCGATCTACGATCAGGATACCACCAGTTGAAGATTCGGGAACAGGATATACCCAAGACGGCTTTTACCACCAGGTATGGGCTGTACGAGTATACCGTTATGTCATTTGGTCTGACTAACGCACCTGCATATTTTATGAACATGATGAACAAAGTGTTTATGGAGTTCTTGGATAAGTTCATCGTAGTGTTCATTGATGATATCCTGGTTTACTCGAAGAATGAAGAGGAGCATAAGGAACATTTGCGTTCGGTTCTTGAAAAGCTCAGAGAACATCAATTATATGCCAAGTTTAGCAAATGTGAGTTTTGGTTGAAGGAAGTTGGATTTCTAGTACACATTATATCCGGAGAAGGTATAGCAGTAGATCCCACTAAAGTTGATACCGTGACTAAGTGGGAAGCACCAATCATAGTTGGAGAGATCCGGAGTTTTCTTGGACTCGCAGGATACTACCGAAGGTTTATTGAGAATTTCTCAAAGATTGCGAAGCCTATGACGGAGTTGTTGAAGAAGGATACCAAGTTCATATGGACGGAGGAATGTGAGGCTAGTTTTCAGGAGTTGAAGAAACGTTTGGTTACCTCACCAGTGTTGATTTTGCCAGACCAGACCAAGGATTATGAGGTGTATTGTGACACTTCACGTCGAGGACTTGGAGCAGTGCTTATGCAGGAAGGGAGAGTTGTTTCATATGCCTCACGACAGCTTAAGCCTCATGAGTTGAACTATGCTACGCATGATTTGAAGTTAGCAGCCGTAGTTCATGCACTGAAAACTTGGAGACATTTTCTAATTGGAAACCATTGCGAAGTGTATACGGATCATAAGAGTTTGAAGTACATTTTCACACAGAAGGAGTTGAATCTCAGACAAAGGAGATGGTTGGAGCTCATCAAGGATTATGATATGAGATTGCATTATCACCCTGGAAAGGCTAACATAGTACCTTACGCATTGAGCCGTAAGAGCCACGTCAACACCTTAATGATGGGAGATTTACCAAGGGAGTTAGCCGAAAATCTTCGAGAGCTATGTTTGGAAATAGTCCCGAGAGGCTATGTAGCAGCATTGGAGATTCAGTCTACGTTGATGGATAAAATCAGAGAAGCCCAAAAGACTGACCAGGAGATTGCTTCTATTAAGGAGAAAATTAGCAAAGGAAAAGCTAAGGGATTTCATGAGGATGAGCATGATACCCTATGGTTTGAAGATCGTGTTTATGTGCCAAATGATTCGGAGATCAAGAAGCTAATTCTGCAAGAGGCCCATGATTCACCGTACTCAATTCACCCAGGAAATACCAAGATGTATTTGGATTCGAAGGATATTTTCTGGTGGAACGGAATGAAGAAGGATATTGCGGAGTATGTAGCAGTTTGTGATGTATGTCAGAGAGTGAAGGCAGAGCATCAGAAGCAAGCAGGATTGCTACAACCATTGTCGATACCCGAATGGAAGTGGGATAAGCTAGGCATGGATTTTATTATAGGATTGCCCAGAACATGTTCAGGCTATGACTCGATATGGGTTGTAGTCGATCGTTTGACAAAGGTAGCTCATTTCATTCCAGTGAAGACTACCTATACCAGTGCAAAGTTGGCAAAGATATACATGACTAGAATCGTATGTCTGCATGGAGTTCTAAGGAGCATTGTATCAGATAGAGGAACCCAGTTTACCTCAAAGTTTTGGAATCAGTTGCATGAGACTTTGGGAACCAGACTAGAGTTTAGCACAGCTTTCCACCCGCAGACAGATGGACAGACTGAGAGAGTCAATCAGATTTTGGAGGATATGCTAAGAGCTTGTGCGCTAGATTACGGATCTAGTTGGGACGAGAATTTGCCGTATGCAGAGTTCTCTTACAACAACAGCTATCAATCTAGTTTGAAGATGGCCCCTTTCGAAGCCTTGTACGGAAGGAGGTGCAGAACCCCATTGTCCTAGGATGAAGTTGGAGATCGCCAGTTGTTTGGACCGGATCTAATAATGGAGTCTGAACAGAAAGTGAAACTAATCCGCGACAGGCTGAAGGTAGCTCAATCCAGGCAGAAGAGTTATGCAGATTCTAAACACAAGGAGACAGTTTATGAAGTCAGAGACCGAGTTTATCTTCGAGTATCTCCACTTCAAGGAGTTAAGCGCTTTGGAGTTAAGGGAAAACTAGCGCCACGTTTTGTAGGCCCATACAAAGTTTTGGAGCGTATGGGAGAAGTATCCTACAAGTTGGAATTACCCCAAGGACTATCAGGAGTTCACGACGTGTTTCATGTATCCCAGTTGAAGAAGTGCCACGCAGAGATGGCTGACATACCGCTGAGAGATACGGTACCACTGGAAGCAATTCAGTTGGACAGTGATTTGACCTATGAGGAGAAACCAGTTAAGATTCTAGAGTATGCCAGTCGAGTCACCCGCAGCAAGGTTATCAAGTTTTGCAAGGTTTAGTGGAGCCACCACAGGGAGGATGAAGCCACGTGGGAGCGAGAGGAAGATTTGCTGAAGGACCACCCTCACCTGTTTTCTAGCCAACCCGAATCTCGAGGGCGAGATTCATCTTAAGGGGGTAGGTTTGTAACATCCCAAATTTTCAATTTGCAATGTTATACACTAGATCATCATTGCATATCATATTTATTGCATTTTGGTCGATCCTAGAAATTTTCGCAACTGAAGGACCCTTGGAGAGAGTTGGGGATTTCGTTATTTTCATATTTGAGTTTTCTCAAATTTTGAAATAGGGATCATTTAATTTTATTTATTTTATCTTCAATTATTTCTATTATCAAAATATAAGAGAGGGAATAAAATGACTTTCCCAAAATAAAGAAATATTGAGGATTTAATAAAAAAATCAAATAAGATTTTATTTGGTTTATTTGCTATTTTATTTGAATATAGGAAAAATGCGTGTTTTTCAAAATTGCATTTAGGCCCCAAATAAATGTTCATCCTGTGCGGCTTGATTTTAGAAGCCGGGGAAATTTTATTTCGGGATTTTTGGAGTAAGTTTAGTAGTCCTTTTGTTTTTTTTCTGAGCGTAACTATTTATAAAAAAAAGGAACCGACCTACGGGCCATGTCCGACCCGGACACGAGGCCCATCTGGCTTTGTAAGCCGGGGGAGGCCCAGCCGGAACCCCACCCCAAACCCTAGCCGCCCCAAGTCCCCGCCGCCGCCGCGCTGCCGCCCCGCCGCACCGTCGCCCCGCTGCCGCCGACGATCGCCGGAGCCACCCCGCCGCCGCCGCCATTCGCCGGAGCGCCGAGGTAGACGCCGTTGCCTCGGTTTTCGCGAAGAAAACCGATCGGGTTTTTTAAAAAAAAACTTAGATCCGTTTTTTTTCGTTAGATCGGTTTTTCCGGTTTATTTATTTAGCGAGCATTCGTCTGCTCGTTCATTTTAACGAACATTCGTCGTTTTTCTTTTTTCTCCGATTAAATCCGCGATTTTTTCTGATCGCGATTTTTGATCTGATTTTCGTTTTAGTCTAACTTTTCGCTCGTTTATCGGAATCAGGCGATTCAAGCGCCTGGAGTTTCGTCTCGAAACCCTCTTTCCGATTAGCCAACTCAAACAAGTTTTTGCCACTGTAAAAATTGCTTTAGATCCAAAATAGTAAACGAAGCCTGTTTCTTTTGCTGTTTGTCTTTCGTTGCTTCGTTCGATTTGATTCTTTTTGCCAACCAGAGTTCTTAACTTGAACCATCTGGTTAGATCTCTTATTTGAGTTTTACCTGTCCATTAGTTGAGTACTTATGGTATGTTTGTTTGTTTGCGGTAGAGTACCCGGAGTGCGCCGCTTGTCACTTCGAATCGCTAGGTTTCCCGGATCATCAGCAAGGCACGTAACACTTTGATCATACCTCCTACTACCCAATTTTATTACATTAGATCAAACCTTACACATTGCATGATTCGGATCTAATTAAATTGTGGGTTTGGGACGTAGTTGAGTTAGTACCTATTACCTGTTTATTATCAAACCTTTGGGAGTTACTTCTACGTTGCTTATTATGCCATGCTATGCTAGTAGACGTGGATTGGGTGAGTGTATCCATGACAGATGTGAGATTGTTAATTAATGGTTTATTTAAGGTGGCAACTTAAACACACATCTGGGTGGATTGAGGTACCTGGGTATTCCAGGATTGCCTGTTTTCTTTATGGACCGCCACACAGGCTCAAAGGGATCATGAGATTATTCATGCTAGAAACTTCCGTGTGCAGCCACAAGCTATTATGGGCTCTAGCATAGTTGACTAAGTCGTGTGAACTCTTACAGTGGTAGACTAACAGATGTAGGGGATGTAGGTGGTACGGTCTACCCATCGTAAGGTGCTAGCGCTTCCGAAAGACTATGTCTCGGTCATCCTTTTCTCAAACACCGTGTAGTGCGAGAAACCAAACGGAGGCGATCGAGTCGTGTGGGGAAAAGTGTGCAAACCTCTGCAGAGTGTATAAACTAATCATGGTTAGCCGTGTCCCTGGTTATGGACATCTTGAGTATCTAGTACCTGGATTATCATGTGAATCTCAACATGTTACCATAAAATTTAATTATGATGGGTTTGTTTAATGAAGATGTTTAATTGGGATTGAGAATGCTGTCAACCATTCTCAATGTTTAACAACCACCATGATAGTTAAATAAATTTATTCCTTTGCAGTAGGGAAAAATTGGCTTTTCGCAAAACTGTAACCATAGAGCTTTCCACCAGCCAAATATGCATATAGAATAGTTGTTTCTTTCCATTACTCTCTATGTGTTACATTGCCAGCATATTCCATGTGCTGACCCGTTTTCGGGCTGCAATGTTAATGTTGCAGACTTTTCAGACGACGATTAAGGAATTTTAGGTCGTGGTTCTATACTCAGTGATGCCGTTGGAGTTGATGGACTCACTTATCTTCCAAGCCTTCCGCTGTTATCGTTATTAGATGGCCTTAAGCCATATTTATTGTAATAAGTTCTCTTTTGGAGACACTCGATGTAATAATTGTGTGATTGCTACTCTATTATAAATCCTTCAAGTACTGTGTGGTGTCAGCATTACTGATCCAGGGATGACACCGAAGCACAGAGATTGGACTGTTTGAGGTCTGGTCGCTACAAATGAGTACTGCGCTCACCACCTGGTGTGTTGGAGAGACGTATAATAACATTGTTTCACCGACGCTTGGCACAACCAGGATTGGGTTGCTTGCTAAAAGAGCCTTCATTCTTCCAATCCGGCAGTTGCCGCATCCGTCCACTCGAAGTGGTCAGTGCGTCAGAGAAGTCGATAATGTGGCAATGCTTTTTCTCCTAGCCGGGAGATGAAGCGGCTTAAAGCTGCCACGCATCCGGCTAGTTTTTGGACCTGTTTAAGGCCTGTTGGTGTGGCCAATTGTGCTAAAGCCAGGATTTTGGCTGTATTTGCCTCGATTCCTCTACTGGAAACAATGAAGCCCAGTAGTTTTCCAGAGGGAACACCGAAAACACATTTTTCTGGATTGAGCTTAATGTCATATGTCCGGAGGTTGTTGAATGTGAGGCGTAGGTCATCTATTAATGACTCGGCGTGCTTGGTCTTGATGACGACATCGTCCACATACGCTTCAACTGTCTTGCCGATTTGTTTCTCCAGGCATGTTTGAATCATGCGTTGGTAGGTGGCCCCGGCATTTTTGAGCCCGAAGGGCATAGTTGAAGAAGAATGGCCCATATGGTGCAATGAATGCCATTGCAGCTTGGTCATACTCCTTTATTTTGATTTGATGGTATCCGGAATATGCGTCGAGAAAACACAGTGAGTCGTGTCCTGCAGTAGCATCAATGATCTGATCGATGCGGGGGAGGGGGAAGGGATCCTTAGGGCAAGCTTTGTTGAGGTCTTTGAAATCGACGCACATGCGCCAGGATTTATCCTTCTTTGGAACCATCACCAGGTTTGCTAGCCAGTCCGGGTGTTTTATTTCTCTGATGAATCCGGCCTCAATCAACTTGGCTAGCTCCTCCCCCATAGCTTGTCATTTGGGTTTGGAAAAGCGCCACAGTCTTTGCTTGACCGGATTATATCCCTTCTATATATTGTGGCTGTGCTTGGCCAACCCACGTGGGATTCCTGGCATATCAGAAGGGTGCCAGGCGAATATGTCCATGTTCTCACGTAGGAATGCTCGTAGTGCGACGTCTACCATTGGATCCAGCTGTGCACGGATGGATGCTGTCTTCTTTGGGTCCGTCGGGTGGACATGAAATTTGACTATTTCGTCTGCTAGTTTGAAGGAGGTGGATTTGGAGCGCTTGTCAAGGATTACGTCATCCCTATCCACCGCCGAGCGCAGCGCAGTTAACTCTTCGGACGTAAGGGCCTCAGATAGTGCCTCGAGGGCCAGGGATGTTGTTTTGTTTTCGGCGCGGAGGGCTATATCCGGATCACTAACGAGAGTGATAATACCGTTGGGCCCGGGCATCTTTAGCTTCATATACCCGTAATGAGGTATGGCTTGAAAGCGTGTGAATCCGTCTCGCCCCAACAAGGTGTGGTATCCACTGTTGAAAGGGGCCACTTGGAAGGTTATCTCTTCGGACCGATAGTTCCCCGGCGTGCCGAATACCACGTCAAGTGTAATTTTTCCCGTGCATCGTGCCTCCCGACTGGGAATGATTCCTCGGAAGGTCGTGCTACTTTGCTCGATACGGTTTCTGTCTATTTCCATTTTGCTGAGTGTATCTTCGTAGATGGGGTTCAATCCGCTGCCGCTGTCCATGAGCACTTTGGTGAGTCAAAAGCCGTCCACAATTGGATTGAGGACCAAGGCGGCTAGTGCCCGGACTGACCGTATTTTGGTTCGTCACCGGCGTTGAAAGTTATGGCCATGTCGTTCCAAGGATTTATTGTTGCGACTTGGCAGACTTCGGCGAGGTCGCGGAGTGCTCTCTTGCACCGATTGTTTGAAGCGAAAGTCTCGAAGACCGTCAATACTCTGTGGTTGTCATGTTCTGAGGGGAGTTGCTCCATGGTGTTTTTGGTGAGGATATCCTCGCCGCTCTTGGCCACTTGCCGGAGTATCCAACATGCTCTAAGGCTGTGGGTTGGTATGGTATCCGGTGTTGTGTGTATTTTGCATGGCCTATCGAGCCATCCCTCCAGAACGGTTCCGCGTCCCATAATGGGTTTTGATTTCTTTACTATTTGGTCAGGCGCCCTGCGAGGGTGCATCCTTTTAGTCTGGATGAGGGGTTGAGTGGAAACCGGTGGTTCCCAATGAGCTGTCTGAGCTTTCCAGGTGCTTTCCATTGCGCAGTACTTCTGTACTATGGTTGCCAAGTCAGCGAAGTGTGAAATATGTGACGGCGGTTGATGGCGTTGAGGATTCCTTCGTCCGTGCAATTATTGCAGAATGCTGAGATGGCGTCTTCGTCACGACAATCTTTAATCTTGTCTTTGACGAGGAATCTAGCCCAAAAGCGATGGACTGTTTCCTGAGACTGCTGCTTTATGCACGTGAGGTCGTGCACATCTGGGTGGGTGGGTGGATTTAAATCCGAACCCTGACGCAATTTGGGATCCAGAGTTTGAGAAATTTCTAAGCTTAATAATTTGGGCTCCGGGGGATCGACCGATTTCTCAGGTCTACCGTCTGATTTCGGGTTCAGAGGACAAGGTATGTCGTTCCGCAGATAGGTAGCTCTTCGAACTCGGAGATCCGAACATAGTTCGTCCTCAGTATCGAGGGAGAGCTGTCGCTTTGCTCCTCTACTACTGCTATCTGGTGGGTGATCGATGGAGATTTGATTTCTCTCTGGCCGGGTTTAAGTCCAATCTGATCGTAGTCTATAGCGATCCCTAAGGCGGCCATGCGATCCAGGAGTTCGTTCAAGGACGACAATTCTGTTGGATCCATCTGTTTGGAGTATTCAGAGTCAATTCGGAGGCGATTTTCGATGACCCGAGAAGTCATCATCGGCTCACCAGTCAAACGGGCGGTCCTGATAAAGCCACCCAACCGGAGGGTTTGGCCTGAGGCAAGAGCTCCTCCGGCGGTGATATTGTCCTCGATCACAAGGCGAGCCATCAACTCTGACTTCGACGTCACAGCGGAACTCTCAATGAAAGCACCAATGTCGGTGTCAAAAACCGGCGGATCTCGGGTAGGGGGTCCCAAACTGTGCGTCTGAGGTTGATGGTAACAAGAGACAGGGGACACGATGTTTACCCAAGTTTGGGCCCTCTCTATGGAGGTAATACTCTACTTTCTACTTGATTGGTCTTGATGAATATGAGTATTACAAGAGTTGATCTACCACGAGATCGTAATGGCTAAAACCCTAGAAGTCTAGCCTATGTGATTATGATTGTCTTTACGGACTAAACCCTCCGGTTTATATAGGCACCGGAGGGGACTAGGGTTGTACAAAGTCGGTTACATGGAAAGTAAATAGTACATCTGGCCGCCTAGCTTGCCATCCACGCAAAGGAGAGTCCTATTCGAACACGAGAGAAAGTCTTCTATATTGTATCTTCATGGCCCAATAGTCCGGCTCATGTCCAATAGGCCAGACGCCGGAGGACCCCTTAGTCCAGGACTCCCTCAGAGAGCCCTGTTTGATTCCAGGCATACCGATAATATGGTTACCTCTGGGTCTCCGACGGGGAGCTCCGTAGTAGGAGAGGGTCTGGTGGGGTTCATACTCCCGTCTTCGGACAAGGTGGTCCGCTCTGGATCTAAGGCCAGGACAGGAACGATGGTTGATCCTTGAACGGAGCCTGGTGGTGGATCCAACGAGCTTCCTTCATGTAGATGAGGAGCGACGGTCAAGGCCGAGAACCCTTCAAAGATCAAGTGATGTAGGGTAGGAACCCTAGGGGCCGATCTTTCACGAAAGGAGCGGATCCTGCGATGAACACGAAGAACATGAGGGGGAACACGAGGGGAAACACAAGGAGAAACACGAGAGAATCACTAAACTAACAAGAAATAGTCACACATATGCTAGATCCATGAACACAAAGGAAGATACAAGATCCACGATCAGCAAAGTACGATACAAATGGTAACCGGTCTTCTCCGTGGGGAGGTCTTGATGGTCTTCTCCGCAAGGAGGTCTTGAATCCAAAGGGATCTTCTCTGAAGAGGGGCCACAGTCTCTCTCGTGGAGTAGATCCGATGTGGATGAGCAAAGCTCTATCTCTAATGAGCTACTACTTTGCCAACCCTAGTATGGAGCTAAGGGACAAGTATATATATTCCAAGGGGTAAGTCGGGGGATACATTGGGTGAAAGCCCTTTCACTGCGCACAGGCAGGGTGGTAGTATCGGTCATGGGGGCGGTTGTACCGCTGGGCGCTCAGGTACCGGTTCCTGGAGGTTCTTCCGGATGTGCTCAGCGGTTGTACCGGTGCTTGGGGCGGTTGTATTGGTTAGGTGGCTGTTACGGGGATAAACTGGTGCTGCATTGGCCTTGCACCACTCGATCACAGAAGCTTGGCGATTGTTGGACGGTGGTTGAGCAGTTGTACCGCTTGTGGGCCTTCAGCGGTAGTACCGCTTGGTGTGGGCGGTAGTGCCGCTCAGGCTGTAGCAACTGGCTCTCCTTCCCTTGCTCCCGCGCACACTTGGCCTTGGTCCTTAGGCTCTCCATGATCTCCTCGGATGGACCTGAGTATGCATAAGGTCCGCGCTTGAGGTAGCATCCATGTCTTACATGCGGAAAGGGAAGATTCGAAAAGGAGCGAGTTCACCTTGTGTCCAATGGCCTATGCTTGAGGTCTCAAAATGTGGGCACTAGGGGCTTGGGGAGAAGTCGTAGTATACATGGGGATGATCATAGGATGCTCCGCATCATCTCCCCTCCCTTGGGAAAGATCCGACGTTGGATCGAAAACCTCATCACCATGGAAACGGTTGTCGTGGACGGACTTGTAGTTGGACGAAGTGGAAGACATGGCGCAATCCAAGTACTCCAAGGTGTCTCCGGAGTGGTACACATGCAAAAATAGAAAACATAAACGACACTTGGAAATACAAAGGTTAGCGCACAGAAAGTGTCCATTATGTAAGAATGAGTCCGTGTGACAAGATTGATTATGACAAGGTGCGTGAAGCTTATCCAAAAGATATGGAATGGTATGCGAAGCATTCATGGAAGCAAAAGAAATCATTGTGTACACAAATGTGTTATGAATATGATCAATGCAACCACGGTGCAAATTGATGTCATAGTGAGACGGTTTATCAAAAGCATGAATATGGTAATGGATGCTCAATATGAATAAGATATCATGCAATTGATGGCGGACAAGATGATCATGATGTATGAATATGCCATCAAGGAACATCACAACAAATTTTCTAAGGAAGTGCACAAGCTCATATATCATGGGTGACATGGGAATACAAGATGCAACAAGGCAATCATAATGTGAGTCAATCCATGCATAAGATGCAAATTTGTCATGTGTATGATATGTCCATCGAGCATGACATGTGTGAGCACAATCAACAAATATGGAAGTGTTGGTGCAATGTGTCAAAGGAGTGTTGATGTACCAATGCTCGATGTCGTGGCATGAGTGGAGTTCCAGAGGTGCATCCAATAAATCCGAGCGCTCCTCAATGTGAAGGTCCATAGAGCCAATCTTTAATGTCGCTCCTTCATTCGCGAGATGTATCATGTAGACAACAAGAAGGAAACAACAATGAAAGAGTGACCCATCCAATATGCATATTTGAGGATGGATCAAAGGGAATGAGTTCACCTTTATGAGGATGTCGAAAATGTTGGTGTCGCGCATCGTGTACGCCTTCACATGACCAAGTTGTCTCGTGATGGTACCACCTTGTGAATCCTTCGAAACGAAAGAACATGACAAACACTTGAAAAAACAAATGAGGTAAGCGGAAGTGCACAACCTATCATTCGTGTGGTAAGATACCCGACAAGTGTATGCATCATGCTCATCATAAGAAAGGACAAGGGAGCATTCATAGTATGGAGGCATATGATGCAAGAACAACCAAATACAATAGGCGCAATCAAGCAAGCATGCATCACAAGTAAAGTGTCCAAGTCTCCAAGATCAATAAGCATAGATGCAACAATTGGAGGCAAGCAACAATGAACAAGATGTATCATGTGAGAGGCATGAACATAAATGTCATCAACCCAAGAAAGCGAGTAATAGTGGAACATGGGTGATGCGACAAAGCAAACAATCATAGTGATCAAGTTAAGCAAGCTAGTAGTGCGAAGATGCAACGTACTAGAAGGGAACATGGCAAGCATGTCATGGGTGCAAATAGTGTGCATGAATAATTCACATGGTATAGCACAAGCATGAAAGGAAGATATGAGCAAAGTATGTTCATGGTGTTGGAAAGAAGTCCTATGTAAATAGCAATGGAACATCATGACTCTCCCAACACAACAAGCATCAATAGCATGTGGCACATGGTAAACATGGCAATAGCAACAAGGATCTCCACCAAGCATGCAAATACACATATGAGTACTAAAATGGTGAATCATGGGTAAATTCACACAAGGGTCACAATTGCATGGCAAAATCATAGAAAGAGGCATAGCATGCAAAGTGAACACAAGAAAATGGGCATAATGTAACAAGTGATATATAGCCCAAAGCCGTGTGAGAGCCAAGTATAAGAGATGCGCGTAGTCCTTGCGCAAAGGGAATGGTGGTAAGGATAGTCCACGGGATCCCAAGTCATCATTGCTCTCAAGAGCTCGTTTCGTCAACTCTTGGGATTGAGAGGTTGATGAGTATACGTGAGTACCTACACAAAACAAAGACAAAGGGAAAATTGTGTGTGCGTGGTATATGTACACATCATCCATCATGATGCATACGTGCTTGTGTTGGTTAGCACAAAATATCCAATGCTCAAATAAATGAGATGCATGATATAGAAACATGTCATCCATCATGATAGGTTTGTTGTTATGTGTAGCATAATGGAGACTCAAATTGTGTAATGCATCATGGGAAATATCTAGAGCATTGTTATGCGTGGAATGCATATGGTGCAAGCAATTATGGGAATCATGCCAAGTATGGAACGCATTAAAATCTCCTAATATGTATGAGGAAACTATGGGGGTCTCCTCATGATCATTAATGGAAACATCACTTAGAGAATATTGACAACATCCAAGAAAAAGCATATTTGGAACTATGTGATCATGGCATGGTATAGGAGATTAATTGCGCAAATCATGTAAAGGAAGCATGGAAATATAATCACATGAAAAACAAAAGCCAATGACCATCATCTCGTCATCTATGCCATAAGTGCAAATGGGATTTATTTTAATGGGGCATGCATAGTTACTATATTGAGATTGAAATGATGCAATATGGGAGATCTCACTCATAGCATATGACAAGTTCAATAGATTGCCAAACATGATGTGACCGATAGAATTTTCACATGATATCCTATGGAGCATAGCATCACAACTAGGAAAATCAACATGCTCATCATCATATTCATCAGAAATAGGTAAGTCATGACATGAAGAAGTCGCACTAGAATGAAGCATGGGAATAGGTGGATCAACATCATGCAAGCAATCATTGGAGAGATAGTCCACTAGTGGGACAAGAGAAGCACCATCACCTATGTTACCTTTAGAGCATCGCTCATGTGTTGTAGGTGAGGTGTCGAAGACCAAGTCATGGTCATCTTCATCGTGATTGAACCATGTGGGTGGTGCATCTTCTTCCACCATGGCCATCATCGTCTCCATTGGAGGTATGGACTCGTCGAGGATAGGCATGTCGTCATGTAGGAGACCTAGCACCAAAGAAGGATACACACTCGGAGTAGAGGTTAAGTCGTTAGAAATCATAGTGGCCTCATGTGCCATGTCAACTACCTCCCTCACTAAGTGTTGTGGCTCACTCACTCCCTCTTGGATGCTCTCACTCATATGGTTGGTGGACTCACTCAAGTGGCTCTTAACCTCACATAGGATGTGTGTCATGCGTTCCTGTGTGGGGCTAGTGGTGGTCACACTCATCCTCTCATAGGTAATGAACTCAATGTCACATATGGTGGAGTCACTCATATCACTCATGGTGGGGTGGCTCTCCTCACATGGGAATTGGGGCATCTCGTCATATGTGGGTGTCAGAGAGATGTCGGTGCAAATGTCTCCATGCTCAATCATATCGTAGTCGTAGCCGTGGATGAAGGCCGAATATGGCACATCATCACCCTCCTCTAAGACCAAAGATAAGGTCTCATGTGCGGTTTCGTAGCTTGACTCGGAGTATGAGTCCAATATGGGCGCCGCCTTCATGTTGTTGAAGAGGTTCGTGCTCATCGCCGTGGTCGAAGGGGATGGCCCTTGATCGACCTTCTTGTCACCGTCTTGTTGTTGGAGGCCCATATGATGTGGCACCTCGTAGCTCGTCACCATGACCGAAGGGAATTTCCCATGCTCGGCCATCGCCCTTGAGGGGCTTCCGAAGATGGAAGTGTCGCCCTCGCTCGTAAGTGGTTGCCTCGTTGTTGAAGATGTCGATGTGGGCGAACTCACGGGAAGTAGGCGAAGATGCCATACGTCCAAAGGTGTCGATGTACAAAAAGAGGGGTACACTTTTTGTACCCTATAACCGTGCACGGGCAGTCTGAGCCACGGGCACCACCACACTGAGCAAGGCAAGGGAGGTGAGCCAAGGTAAGGCCGAAGCTCGAGAGAAGCAGAACGACGCCAAGACCAAGCCCACAAAGAGCAAAGGAGACGAAGCGGACTCCCTCGGCAAGATCCTTGCCGGGAGGCGGTTTTAGCAAACCCGGCAAGACCCTTGCCGTGGCAGCTCGCCCCACACCTACGGAGTGAGTCACCCTTGAGTCCACTGCCCCCATGGGTCAAGGATTCGGGAGACATCCCCGTGGTGGCATGCAGATCTTTGTGAAGGCATTCAAGATCAGATACACCCTTTAGAAGATGATGATCCTTGGCGGGATCCCAGCCAAGGAGGACCACAAGGCCCCCGGCAAGAGCCTTGCCGGGGATGACAACAGGCGCCACAGCAAGACCCTTGCCGGGGCCCCAGCAAGGCCCTTGCCAAGAACACCCGTACGACTACCATCAGGCCCACGCCAGTCAAACCTCCGCCACCGTTTGCATGCAGCTGCCGACCCAACCAGCTGGGCAGGCACCTGCGTGGCGGCATGCGGATCTTCGTGGAGACCCACCACTGCGCCACCTCAGCTGCCTGCCTGCCTACATGGCACCACGAGCGCCGCTGGCCAGGGCGCGTGTCGACACGAGAGGGAGCAGCGACGGACGAGACAGGGCTCTCCCCCGTCCCCGATAAAGCAAGGACACCTGGGCAAGACGCATTAAATGCGCCTTGTCATGTAATGCGAGGGATAACCTCACATCACTGTACCCTTTCCACCTCTTGTGTGCTACTGTGGCAACCCCTTTCCTATAAAAGGAGGCCCGAGGCGACCAGGAGGAGTATTCGGCTTTTTGGAGCTCCTCACGCCCCATAGCTAGCTCAAGAACACAGATATACAATCCACCAAAGCAGGAGTAGGGTTTTACGCATCCTCGCGGCCCGAACCTGGATAAACGAACCGTGTGCTATCTGTTTGATCCGCTCTTCTCACGACCCCGCGCCCCACAACCGTAGTAGGGATTCTTGTGATCCCATAGGTGTCGTTTCCACCGACATCTTTGGCACGCCAGGTAGGGGGCGCAGTTGTGAGAATCGGCTTTAGCAGTTAGTTCGACGCTTCTTCATCGTCATGGCGCCCAAGAAGAAGATGACGGTGGCGGTTGGCCCGTCGGAAGCCGGACATCCCGTCCCGACGCGGGCGAGCAGCGGACCGGTCACTGAAAGGACCCGGGGCGCCGTTCACGAACACCAACACCGTCCCAGCAGCCGGAGTTTGGGAGGCGGAGATGTTCATGCGCCTGGTAACGGGCCGCACGCCGCCAAATCCAAAGACGGAGCCAGGCCCTCCGCGGGTGGTGCGGGGCCTTCCAAGATCGCTGCCACCCCGCTCGAAGGCGATGCGAGGGCCTCCAAGACACCCACGCCGGTGCCGATGGCACGCTCCTCTCAAGCGGCGCGGGATGAACGGCGTAATCACGCCGAAGACCCCGGGCGTCGCCGCGGGAAGAGCCCCGAGCGCCACTCCTGGGAGGTAGAAGACCTGCCTGCTCGCCGAGGCGCTGGTGAAGATGGCATGCGACCGCGGGGTCGTGATAGAGCTCCTTCTGACATGGTCAGAAGTCGAAGCGCGTCGTGATCCGTGCAGGTTTCGCTGCCACCCACGCCAGCAGAAGCCCTGGCGCGCGTGCAGTTGCTCCTCGATTTTCCTCCCATTACGGGGAAACTCGACGAATGGAGAGCCACTATCCGAAGCCTTGTTGTGGTGGCCAACAAAGACAAACCGAGTCTGGTGGAGCCCCCGGGTCGACGCTCCGACGGAGTCCCACTCACCAGTGGCAGGAAAGTCGGTGGCGCCACGACCATGGTGCACTCGCCTCCTCCTCGCCCGGTACCGCGGACGCCAGCCCGTCGCGACGTTACGGGCGACGAAATCTCCGTAGCATCGTCCGACTCGCGGACCCACTGTGACCAGCGCCAAGTCCTTCGGGAACGAGAACATGAAGATGCTCGAACCACTATCGAGCGCCGGCGCGGAGCGCGCCACCAGTCAGACAGGCGAGCATGACCTGCTGTGAACCACCCGGCACCGGAGAGCCCTGGAGGCCTACCTTACGAGGTAGGTTGTCCGGCTTTTACCCGTGAGATGCGGCAGTTCCAGTGGCCCACTCACCGCACCTTCAAACCTGACGTGGGTGAAAAGTACAGCGGCAAGACCCACCCGTCCGAGTTCCTCAGCATCTACAACATTGCGATGCAAGCTACCGAAGCTCGCGACGATAAGGTGCTTGTGAATTACTTTCCGTTGGCTCTTAAACCCAACGCCATGTCATGGTTGATGCACTTGCAGGTAGACTCTATTTCCTCCTTGTCGGATTTGTGCCATGAGTTTGTGGGCGCCTTTACTGGAGGCCACCAAGCCCATGGCCAAGCGAGCGACCTGCACGTCATTCCCTAGAAGGGAGGCGAGAGTCTCCGCAAGTATATACAGAGGTTCAGCCGGATACAGTACAATATCCCTGATGTTCACCCTGCCGCCATCATCAGCGCATTCCATCAGAACGTGTGTAACCGCAAGATGTGCGAAGAGCTGGCAATGAACAAGGTGAAAGATGTAGCAGAACTCTATGTTCTTGCTGACAGATGTGCCCGGGCTGAAGAGGGAAGGAAGTACCTCGGTGAAGACACCGGCGTGGAAACCGACTCCTCAGATGAAGATGCTGCCGCCCCGGCGAAGAAGGGCCGGCGCCGCAACAGGAAGCGCAAAGGTAAAGCCGTGCTTGCCATCGAGGGATCTGATGACACCGGCTCCACCAAGAAAATCAAGGCAAATGACCCCGACAAGGAAATTGCCGGATGCGTCGCCTGCCGGGCCTTGGCGGTTGCCGAGAAGCCAGGAAACTCCGACAAGCGATACTGCAAGATCCATCGCACCAAAGGCCATGATCTCCAAGACTGCCGACAGCTTGAGCTCCTCGCTGACAAGCAGAGGGCTGAATATGAGAGGCGGGATAAGGAGAAGGGCCAAGACGGTGCTAAGGGGTCCGGCAAGAAGCGTGACGGCCAGGCGGGCTGTCGCGGCAAGGATAAACAACAGGAGAGGCCCGCCCGGGGCCGTGACAAAAAGCCAGAAGACGACGATCACGAAGAGGACGATGAATCCGGCGACCAAGAGTTCCATAAAGCTACAGAGGCCATGTGCGTTGACGGCAGCGCCTTGCTGCATACTTCTCACCGCCAGCTTAAACAGTGGGCGTGAGAGATTACAGTTGCAGAGCCGTCGTTTGATGCTCAAAGGCCGCTGAAGTGGTCCAGCACACCTATCATTTTTGACACTGAGGATCACCCTGATCGCACTACTGCGGTCGGGTGCTTGCCATTGTTGGTTTCACCAACAATACGCAACCTCAAGGTGACAAAGATGCTAGTCGATGGCGGGGCCAGTTTGAACTTGATCTCGCCTGCCGTGATCGAGAAACTGCAGATTCTTGATGGAGACCTCGAAGAGACGGGCATGTTTCAGGGGGTCATCCCGGGAAGAAGCCAACCTAAGGGAAAGGTCACGCTGCCCGTGACTTTTGGAAGCGATCTGAACTACAGGACAGAGAGGATCGTGTTTGATGTTGCTAAGATCCCCTTGCCCTACAACGGGATCCTTGGCCGCCCAACGCTGGCCAAGTTCATGGCGGCGTCACACTACGCCTACAACACCCTGAAGATGCCAGGACATGTGATGATCATCACCATCCCTTCGATAAGAAAGATGCACTGATTTGCGCTGACCAACTATACCAGCAAGCAGTTGCTGTAGCTGCCGCCACTAGGGCACTTGCTCCTGCCGCTGGGACCCCGGGAGGGAAGAAGAAGAAGAAGACCGGTGAGACCTCGGACACCCACTCCGGCAAGCGCACCTCTTCGGAGTGTAGCGCTCCCGTCGAGGACGTGCCAGAGAGCTCCACCGGCGGAAACAAGAAGCCCAGGGCCATACCGCCGGGAACCAAGAAGGTTTCTGTCAATGAGGACGGCACGGGAGGGGCTTTCACCATAAGCTCCACCCTTGACGACAAATAGGAAGACGTGCTCGTCACCTTCCTATGGGCGAATGTCGATGTGTTTGCATGGCAAGCTTCCGACATCCCCGGCGTTCCCAGGGAGGTGATTGAGCACCAGCTTGCTGTCTGTCCTCATGCGCGACCCGTCAAGCAGAAGGTCAGAAAGCAAGCTTTGGAACGACAAGAGTTCATCACAGAGGAGATCCGGAAACTGGAAGCAGTGGGTTTGGTAAGAGGAGTGCTCCATCCAACGTGGTTGGCCAATCCGGTCATAGTGCGCAAGGCTAATGGGAAGTGGAGGCTGTGTATTGGTTACACAGATATCAATAAGGCTTGTCCTAAGGACCCCTTCCCGTTGCCGCGCATCGACCAGATTGTTGACTCCACAGCTGGGTGTGATCTGTTGTCATTCCTCGATGCCTACTCCAGCTACCACCAGATCTTCATGACAAGAGAAGACGAAGAGAAAACGACATTCATCACCCCATGTGGTACGTATTGTTTCATGCGGATGCCTTTCGGGCTGAAGAGTGCTGGTTCGACGTTTGCAAGGGCGGTCCAGATTGGTATTGAACCCCAGCTCCATAGAAATATGGAAGCTTATATGGATGACATAGTGGTCAAAACCAAGGACAGGTCAACCCTCATACCGGATTTGCAAGAAACATTTGCAAACCTGCGCAAGATCAATCTCAAGCTGAACCCTGAGAAGTGCGTCTTTGGCATCCCGTCTTGCAAGCTTCTCGGGTTCTTTGTGTCACAGCGTGGGATAGAGGCCAATCCGGACAAGATCAAAGCTATAGAGCAGATTGAAGCACCCAAGCGAATCAAGGATGTGCGTCAGCTTGCTGGTTGCGTCGCCGCCATGGGCAGATTCATTTCCAAGTCTGCCGAGTGTGCCCTTCCCTTTTTCAAGATCCTGAAAAAGGCGGGCCCGATGGAGTGGATGCCATAAGCCGAAGTAGCATTGCAAGATTTGAAGAAGTACCTCTCCTCCGCGCCAATACTAGTTGCCCCTAGGCTACAAGAGCCATTGCTGCTATACCTGGCGGCAACGAACCAGGTGGTCAGCGCCGCACTAGTGGTGCAGAGAGAGGTTGACGACGAGGTAATGGCAGCGACAGAGCCCGACACCACCAATGTAGAGACGACACAGCCAGCTGAAGTGCCGCCGAAGAAGAAAATGATGCAGCACCCGGTCTACTTTGTTAGTTCCCTCCTGCAGGGAGGTAGATCAGGGTACTCCGGCATGCAGAAACTGCTCTTCGGCCTTCTTATGGCCTCGAGGAAGCTGCGTCACTACTTCCAGGCACACGAGATCACTGTCGTCACTCGCTTCCCTCTGCAACGGATATTGCACAATCCAGATGCAACGGGAAGAATTATGGAATGGGCACTGGAGTTGTCCAGCTTTGGCCTCAAGTTTGAAAGTACTTCGACGATTCAGAGCCGAGTCCTGGCGGAGTTCATTGCAGAATGGACCGCAACACCTGACGAAGAAGCCCAAGAGACTGCTCTCCCCGGCAAGGAGGCAAGTTGCAGTTGGATCATGTACTTTGATGGAGCTTTCTCCTTACACGGCGCCGGGGCTGGCGTACTGCTTGTCACGCCCGCCGGAGAGCACATCAAATACGTGATCCATATGCACTTCCCCAGGGAGGTGTCAACAAACAATATGGCAGAGTACGAAGGGCTGCTTGCCGGTCTTAGGATCGCGGCGGACCTCGGAATCAAGAAGCTCATCGTCAGGGGCGACTCGCAGCTCGTCGTCAAGCAAGTCAACAAGGACTACCAGAGCCCGTTGATGAAGGCCTACGTCGATGAAGTGAGAAAGTTGGAAGAGCGTTTTGACGGTATACAGGCTGAATATGTTCCCCAAGCGGAGAACGATATCGTCGATTACCTGTCAAAACGCGCTGCCCTCAAGCTACCTGTGGAACCAGGTACCTTTGTGCTCCAGCGAACTCAACCATCCGTTGATCCATCAACAGAGCAGAACAAGAGGAGGAAATTAGGACCCGGCAAGTACTTTCCCGCTGAGCTCCCCGGAGCCGCCGGCAAGGATGTTGCTGGGGACACTGAGCCCGCCACGGGACGGCTAGCTCCGGCGGAGCGTCAAGCTCTTGCCGTGGAGACAGCCGCTCCTATAGCGGAGGAAATGCCTTTAGTCCTCGCCATCGAGCCCCAGGCTCCAGCGTGGGCACAACATACCGTCCGATTCCTCCAAACAGGGGAACTTCCTGAAGAGGAGGAAGAAGCGGAAAAAGTAGCATGTCGCTCTACCATGTACCAGTTCGTTGATGACGTCCTGTACAGAAAGAGGCCGAACGGTGTGAAATTGAAGTGTATCCCTCGGGAGGAAGGACTGGAGCTGTTGGCGGAGATACACGGAGGCATATGTGGATCCCACACCGGGTCAAGGGCCCTTGCCGGCAAAGCATTTCGGCAAGGCTTCTTCTGGCCCACCGCCCTCCAGGATGCGACGACACTAGTCACCAGGTGTGAAGCGTGTCAGTTCCATTCAAAGAAGCTTCATCAGCCAGCTCAAGCCCTTCAAACCATTCCTCTCTCCTGGCCCTTCTCGGTCTGGGGGCTCGACATACTGGGCCCTTTCCCCCGCGTTGTCGGGGGCTTTGAGTACTTGTACATTGCAATCAACAAGTTCACAAAGTGGCCGGAGGTGGAGGCAGTGAGGAAGGTCACAGCTCAGTCAGCCGTCAAGTTCTTCAAGGGACTAGTGTGCCGTTTTGGTGTACCCAACAGGGTCATC
The DNA here is from genome assembly GCF_018294505.1 of Triticum aestivum. Classification (NCBI taxonomy): domain Eukaryota; kingdom Viridiplantae; phylum Streptophyta; class Magnoliopsida; order Poales; family Poaceae; genus Triticum; species Triticum aestivum. The sequence goes on along the minus strand of NC_057797.1, from coordinate 350,127,018 downwards.
ACCGACAACGGCACACAGTTCACAAGCTGCACCTTCATGCAATATATCCAAGACCTCGGCAGCAAAGTCTGTTTCGCTTCCGTTGCTCACCCACGAAGCAATGGTCAAGCTAAGAGGGCAAACGCTGAAGTACTGCGAGGCTTAAGGACCAAGACCTTTGATAGGCTGCACAAGAGTGGAAGGCGCTGGATTGATGAGTTGCCGACGGTTCTTTGGTTGATCAGGACGACGCCAAATCGAGCCACCGTCCAGACACCCTTTGCCCTAGTATACGGGGAAGAAGTAGTTCTCCCCACTGAACTCATATACGGGTCACCTCGAGTGCTCGCTTATGATGAGCTTGAGCAAGAGCAACTGCGGCAAGATGACGCAATGCTCCTTGAGGAAGATCGTCTTCGGGCGGCTGTGAGAGCAGCACGCTACCAGCAAGCCTTGCGCCGCTACCATAGCCGCAAGGTTCATGCCTGAAGCCTTGAGGAAGGCGACCTTGTCCTTCGGCGCGTTCAATCGGCCAAGAATTCCAACAAGTTGACGACAAAGTGGGAAGGCCCTTATCGGGTAATACGAGTCACCAGGCCCGGCGTAGTCCGCCTGGAGAATGAAGATGCTGTTCCGGTGAGTAACTCCTGGAACATTGAGCATCTTCGCAATTTTTACCCGTGAGGCGCGGCTTGCCAGGCCCCCCGGCAAGCCACCTTTTGTACAAGCATTGCCGATGATGCATGTAACCCTTTGTACAAAGCCAGGCGCAGACCCTGAGCATAAATAAATGAAGCGCTGGCGCCCTAAGTTATAGCATGCATGCTAGGTCGAGTCTCGTCCTTGGTTAGGGTTGATAGTGCTTAGCGGCGACTAACCCCTAGCTTAGAGGTCGAGTGTGCATCTCTTTGCAGTTCTTTCGTCTTCTTTGGTTCGCAGGTCTCACAGATATCCTTGCCGGATCACTTGAGGACGAAAAAGAGAAGAGGGATAGACCAGCATCTAGACCCCGGCAAGCCAGTATTGCCGGGGGCTGCAAGAGCAAAGATTCACCCATGGCAAACCAGAGTTGCCGGGGGCTACAGCTTCAGATAAGTTCTTCATCCCTTACCATGTGTTCCCTTATGGACTGAGGTATGTGAAACCTCGTTTTTTCCTAAAGATACCGTGCTCCCCTAACTCTAGGCCCTAGGGCTCGTTCCTGGGGCCAGGTTTGGTCATAGTCGCGGCAGCGAGAGGATGAAACAAGGAGCCTGAACCCACCTCATCCCTGCCTCCGCCAAAGGTGTGAGAAAGGTCGAGCGAAGTGGGGAGACGGCAAGGCCTGTTGCCGGGCAAGGAAATGTTTATCTTAAAGATATCAAGGATTTAGTCCTTGTCGTGGGTTCTTCCCACAAACAAATGATCCGGCAAGCATCCCTTTTTCATTAAAAACATTCGACTCAGGTACAGTCCATAGGGAATGAAAAACATGAATGATGGGATTACAAGTTTTAAATTCAGCTAAGGCCCGAAGGCTTACAAACTAAAAAGAGATAAGGTGCCTGTAATCCCTTTCTTGTCCCTCTCCTAAGAAGGCAGGTCAAGGAGGCGAAAAGGGCAAAAGGGGTTCCTAGGCGAGCTACGGGTGGCAGAAGACACCAAGAGAACATCTTGGTGGCCTTCTGAAGGCTGGATAGTGATGGCAGCGCCGGAAGCAGAGCTCGAAGACGAGGCGGCAGGATGTCAGCACGCGTCGAAGGTGTCGGTGCCCGCGTACTCCGATTTGACGGCCTTGCCGCCGACCCTCTTCCTCTTCCGCAGCCCCCCAACACCAGCCGCCCAAGGAGACGACCCCGAGAAGTTCAGGGAGCCGGCGACACGGATGATGGGGTCGCCGGTGCCGCACGGAGTGGCGCCCAACACCTAATTAGACTCGTCATCCTGCCGCCTACTACCCTCGTCGTTGCTGCAGCTAGATGAGGACATCAATACAATTGTTACACCCACAGCCCCTACTGCTATACATACTGGACCAATTACTAGAGCTCGTGCACGCCAACTAAATTACCAGGTACTTTCGTTTCTTGGTAATGATTCTAATGTTCATGAGAATATGATGCTGCCTAAATTGGATACATTTGTTTTGCTTACAAATGAAGGGCCTAGCTTGGAGAAGGATGAACATTGGAGCAAGAACAAGCATGGAGATGATGGCATGCACAAGGGGAACAAGAACGGAGTTACAAGTGATGATTTCAGGACTTTGAAGCCACCATAATGGGTGCATGAAGCCTTGGACGAAATATACAAGATGCCACTTCATAAATTTCGTCCCGAGGCTATTTTAGGTGCTGCGTCACCTTATTATTGGGCCAGGCCCATGTAATTTCGAAATACATAAGTACAGGCTATTTTTAGAGTCCGTATGTGTGGGGAAACAAGAGATAGGGTTGATTTCGGACCCCTCCACCAAGGGCCACGAAATTCCCCCCTCTTCCTCCATATATACAGCCCTTAGGGCATCGTTTAGACTTTGGGTTTTGTTTAGATTAAAAGTTCGCCATAGCTGCAACTTCGCGTACTTCGTTTGTGTTCAACGACTAGACAAAGGCGTCACAGAACCCCACCTTGATCAATAAAGCTTCCATCTTATATTCGCAATATCCAGATTGCAATCTCAGTTTCTTGCTTGTTCTTCGTTTGCTCGCAGGAAACAGACCCTCGTGGTCAGGTTGATCGTGCTCCGGCGTGGTCAATAACCTCTCGGAGTTGGTTTAGCGATTGCTAAGGCGCGACGTCCTCGCGCGTTCGTAGTCGGATCGTCAAAGTCGACTTCCACCAAAGCGATATCCATCATCTCATCGAAAGACGGGACACCTTTGCCTCTATCAAGTGGTATCAAATTTCCAGGTTGCTCGGTGAGATTTTACAGTTTTTCGTAGTTTAGATCGAGTCTGTTCTTCATACCTACAGTCCACGAAAAAGCCAAAAAAAAATAGGGTTAGTTCATCATATCCGAACCAATCTTAGCCTTTGCATAATCTTTTTAGGGTTTTGCTTTGTTGAATTTGCGGTTGCATCGTTGTGTCTAGTTGCTGGTCTTAGAGTCTAGTCTTTTAGAGTTTCGAGTTCTGGTCATAAGTTGTCACGCCGCCGCCGCACCATCATCATCGCCCTTGCCATCTACCACCACCGCACCGAATCCGTATCCATATACCACCACCAATCCGTGTCCATATACCACCACCGATCCATATCCATATACTACCACCGCTACCACCACCGCTGCCATATACCACCACCATATATCCACCACCAATCCGAGTTCTTGTCATATTAGATTTGTTTTCGGGATCCATCTAGATTCCGATTCGTGTTTCCTTGCCGGAGTAGGTTTCGGAAAAAAAAGAGTCGGGTAGCCACGCTCCGTTTAGGCCCAAAATTTTTCGAAAACGCATTTTTCGAAAAAAATTCTGGCTATCCTATTTTTAGGTCTTTCTGAGTGTTTTGAGACAGGTGCCATTATAGGAAGTTTTTTTTTGACCCGTTTCCAGTTTTTGGGTCCGGGCAGTCGAAAAAAAAAATTTGAAAAAAAAAATTTCGTGCCCATCCTGTCAGTTTGACCTAGGAAGAGTTTTGAGACACTCGCCATTATAGTGCTTTTTCGCAAAAAAAAAAGCAGCGCAAAAAAAAGAGCGCAAAAAAAAAGAGAGCGAAAAGAAAATTTCAGAGTGTGCTTTTCCCTTGTTTACGTGCCGCGCCGTGATTTTGTTGGTGTTCTAGGCTCGCGTCTCTAGCACAGTCTAGCCTAGGACCAGCACAGTACCGTCGTTGAGCGTTTATTCAACTTTGCATCTCTGAATTGATTATTGCTGACCCTTTTTGCTAGCATACTATAAGCCTTCCCAGCTCCACATACATCTACGTCGTGTGTTTGACTCTCCCTGGTAATCGCTCTATCCAGGCTTTGAGAGTTTTTGACTACAACGGTTGCCGATCACCGCCTGCTGCTGGGTAAGAACTGGTAAGAATTTGAGATTTTCTTGACGGATTTGTGATACACCACCACCACTTCTTAGTAGTCTGTAGGATCATATTCTTGTGTGTTTCTATTGCTGCTAACCATGCCAGGATCACAAGCCGACGAGATTGACTGGGAGAACTTATCGAACAAGGAGCTTCATGATAAGTTTCAGCAAATGATGACTGAACAGGTGCAAGATGTGCTGAACAATTTTGAAGAGGCTATGGAGAAGATTACTGGCCTTGAGAAGACGTTCGAAACAAAGCTCGATAACAGATTTAATGAACTACTTGCGCGTCTTCCACCACCGGCTGCACCTGTCGCACCTCTGCAACAACAACAACTACGCCCCCTTCCGAATCAGTATGGACGAGCACAGCGTGTTCCTATTGAGCGAGGACAAAATTCTGGTGCCACTGCTACTGCTGTTGGTGCTTCTTTGGCTCCTGCTACTGCTGCTGCTGGTACCCAGGAGGATGATGATTATGTGGGAGATTATGAGGATGAGGTTGCTCAAAATCCGAACTACGTGCAGCCACCAGCACCACCACCACCAGGTCGACCTCAGGTATATATTCGTAATGGTAGGCCTGCACCACCACCTCAGGTACGAGATGATGTCCATATTCCTAAACTGAAATTGAATATTCCACCATTTGAGGGTAGATATGTTCCTGATATATATCTTACTTGGGAGTTAGAAACTGAACAACGATTTACATGTTTACAATATCCTGAGGAGAGACGAGTTGCTGCTGCTGTTTGTGCTTTCACTAGTTTTGCATGTGTATGGTGGTCTGAACATTGTAGATTATATCCTATTCCAACTACTTGGGCTGCTTTGAAAACTGCTATGCGTACGCGTTGGGTTCCACCATATTATCAACGTGAATTGCTTCAAAAATTGCAGCGTTTACGACAAGGGAAAAATTCTGTAGAAGAATATTATCAGGAATTACAAACTGGCATGATTAGATGTGGTATTGTTGAGGAGAATGAAGCTATGCTTGCACGTTTTCTGGGTGGATTAAATAGAGAGATTCAGACCATTCTAGACTATAAGGAATATACTAATATCACTCGTTTATTCCATCTTGCTTGTAAAGCTGAACGTGAAGTGCAGGATCGACAAGCATTGGCGCGAACTAACTTTTCTGCAGGCCGACCTTCATCATGGACACCACGTGCATCTTCTACTTCAACTGCACCAGCACCTCCATCCGGTGCCACCTCCAGCCGTGATACAAGAAAACAGGCACAACCACCATTATCTTCCAAGAGCGCACCTGCGGGTCCTGCACAGCGTTCATCTTCTTCCATGGCATCAACAGGGCACACAAGTGATATTATTTGTCGTCTTTGTAAGGGAGGAGGTCATTATGCGAGGGAATGCAAATCTCCGCGTGTGATGATTGCTACCGCGGATGGTGGATATGAGTCCGCTAGTGACTATGATGAGGAGACATTGGCTCTTATTACACGTGAAGAACATGGTGGAGATGATTCTGATCATGAGACGCAATACATGGCTCCTGAAGACGCTGACAGGTATGAATGTTTAGTTGCTCAACGTGTTTTGAGTGTGCAGGTCACACAAGCTGAGCAAAATCAGAGGCACAATTTGTTCCATACCAAGGGAGTTGTGAAGGAACGTTCTGTGCGCGTCATAATAGACAGAGGGAGCTGCAACAACTTGGCTAGCATGAAGATGGTGGAGAAGCTTTCTCTCACCACAAGACCACATCCACATCCTTACTACATCCAATGGTTCAACAACAGCGGCAAGGTTAAGGTAACACGTACTGTTCGTGTGCATTTTAGTATCTCTACATATGCTGATTATGTTGATTGTGATGTGGTACCTATGCAAGCATGTTCCTTATTACTTGGTAGACCATGGCAATTTGATAAAAATTCTGTACACCATGGTAGAAACAATCACTATACTCTTGTTCATAAGGATAAAAATATTACTTTGCTTCCTATGACTCCTGATTCCATTTTGAAAGATGATATTAATAGAGCTAATAAAGCACAACAGGAGAAGAATAAGAGTGAAAATCAGATTGTGGCAAAAGAATTTGAGCAACAAATGAAGCCTAATAATAAACCATCTAGTGTTGCTTCTGAAATTAAATTGAAAAGTGCATGTTTATTTGCCACCAAATCTGATATTGATGAGCTAGATTTCAGCAAATCTGTTTGCTATGCTTTTGTGTGCAAAGAGGCATTATTTTCATTCGAGGACGTGCCTTCCTTTTTGCCTCCTGCTGTCACTAACATTTTGCAGGAGTTCGCTGACGTTTTTCCACAAGACGTGCCACCGGGATTACCGCCTATTCGAGGGATTGAGCATCAGATTGACTTAATTCCCGGTGCTTCACTGCCAAACCGTGCAGCATACCGTACCAATCCAGAGGAGACGAAGGAGATTATGCGTCAAGTACAAGAGCTTCTCGACAAAGGTTATATACGCGAATCCCTTAGTCCTTGTGCTGTTCCTATTATTCTAGTGCCGAAAAAGGATGGTACATCACGTATGTGTGTTGATTGTAGAGGCATTAATAATATTACTATTCGTTATCGTCATCCTATTCCTAGGCTAGATGATATGCTTGATGAATTGAGTGGCTCTACAATATTCTCCAAAGTTGATTTGCGTAGTGGCTACCATCAAATTCGTATGAAATTGGGAGATGAATGGAAAACAACATTTAAAACTAAGTTTGGATTATATGAGTGGTTAGTCATGCCTTTTGGGTTAACTAATGCACCTAGTACTTTCATGAGATTAATGAACGAAGTTTTACGTGCTTTCATTAGACGATTTGTGGTAGTTTACTTTGATGACATATTGATTTATAGCAGATCTTTGGAGGAACATTTGGAACATTTACGTGCTGTTTTTATTGCTCTACGTGATGCACGTTTGTTTGGTAACCTTGGGAAGTGCACCTTTTGCACCGACCGAGTATCTTTTCTTGGCTATGTTGTTACTCCACAGGGAATTGAAGTTGATAAAGCCAAGATTGAAGCTATTGAGAGTTGGCCGCAGCCCAAAACGGTCACACAAGTGAGGAGTTTTCTTGGCCTCGCTGGATTCTATAGGCGTTTTGTGAGAGATTTCAGCACCATTGCTGCACCTCTCAATGAGCTTACAAAGAAAGATGTGCCTTTTCTTTGGGGTACCGCACAGGAAGAAGCCTTCACGGTATTGAAAGATAAGTTGACACCTGCTCCTTTACTCCAACTTCCTGATTTTAATAAGACTTTTGAGCTTGAATGTGATGCTAGTGGAATTGGATTAGGAGGTGTGTTATTACAAGATGGCAAACCTGTTGCATACTTTTCTGAAAAATTGAGTGGGCCTAGTCTGAATTATTCTACTTATGATAAAGAATTATATGCTCTTGTTCGGACTTTAGAAACATGGCAACATTATTTATGGCCCAAAGAATTTGTTATACATTCTGATCATGAATCTTTGAAACATATTAAAAGTCAAGCTAAACTGAATCGTAGACATGCTAAATGGGTTGAATTCATTGAGACTTTCCCTTATGTCATTAAACACAAGAAGGGAAAAGAAAATGTTATTGCTGATGCATTGTCTCGTCGCTATACTATGTGATGAGGACATCAATACAATTGTTACACCCACAGCCCCTGCTGCTATACATACTGGACCAATTACTAGAGCTCGTGCACGCCAACTAAATTACCAGGTACTTTCGTTTCTTGGTAATGATTATAATGTTCATGAGAATATGATGCTGCCTAAATTGGATACATTTGTTTTGCTTACAAATGAAGGGCCTAGCTTGGAGAAGGATGAACATTGGAGCAAGAACAAGCATGGAGATGATGGCATGCGCAAGGGAAACAAGAACGGAGTTACAAGTGATGATTTCAGGACTTTGAAGCCACCATAATGGGTGCATGAAGCCTTGGACGAAATATACAAGACGCCACTTCATAAATTTCGTCCCGAGGCTATTTTAGGTGCTGCGTCACCTTATTATTGGGCCAGGCCCATGTAATTTCGAAATACATAAGTATAGGCTATTTTTAGAGTCCGTATGTGTGGGGAAACAAGAGATAGGGTTGATTTCGGACCCCTCCACCAAGGGCCACGAAATTTCCCCCCTCTTCCTCCATATATACAGCCCTTAGGGCATCGTTTAGACTTTGGGTTTTGTTTAGATTAAAAGTTCGCCATAGCTGCAACTTCACGTACTTCGTTTGTGTTCAACGACCAGACCAAGGCGTCACAGAACCCCACCTTGATCAATAAAGCTTTCATCTTATATTCGCAATATCCAGATTGCAATCTTAGTTTCTTGCTTGTTCTTCGTTTGCTCGCAGGAAACAGACCTTCGTGGTCAGGTTGATCGTGCTCCGGCGTGGTCAATAACCTCTCGGAGTTGGTTTAGCGATTGCTAAGGCGCGACGTCCTCGCACGTTCGTAGTCGGATCGTCAAAGCCGACTTCCACCAAAGCAAAATCCACCATCTCATCGAAAGACGGGACACCTTTGCCTCTATCAATTTTAGTATCTCTACATATGCTGATTATGTTGATTGTGATGTGGTACCTATGCAAGCATGTTCCTTATTACTTGGTAGACCATGGCAATTTGATAAAAATTCTGTACACCATGGTAGAAACAATCACTATACTCTTGTTCATAAGGATAAAAATATTACTTTGCTTCCTATGACTCCTGATTCCATTTTGAAAGATGATATTAATAGAGCTAATAAAGCAAAACAGGAGACGAATAAGAGTGAAAATCAGATTGTGGCAAAAGAATTTGAGCAACAAATGAAGCCTAATAATAAACCATCTAGTGTTGCTTCTGAAATTAAATTGAAAAGTGCATGTTTATTTGCCACCAAATCTGATATTGATGAGCTAGATTTCAGCAAATCTGTTTGCTATGCTTTTGTGTGCAAAGAGGCATTATTTTCATTTGAGGACGTGCCTTCCTCTTTGCCTCCTGCTGTCACTAACATTTTGCAGGAGTTCGCTGACGTTTTTCCACAAGACGTGCCACCGGGATTACCGCCTATTCGAGGGATTGAGCATCAGATTGACTTAATTCCCGGTGCTTCACTGCCAAACCGTGCACCATACCGTACCAATCCAGAGGAGACGAAGGAGATTATGCGTCAAGTACAAGAGCTTCTCAACAAAGGTTATATACGCGAATCCCTTAGTCCTTGTGATGTTCCTATTATTCTAGTGCCAAAAAAGGATGGTACATCACGTATGTGTGTTGATTGTAGAGGCATTAATAATATTACTATTCGTTATCGTCATCCTATTCCTAGGCTAGATGATATGCTTGATGAATTGAGTGGCTCTACAATATTCTCCAAAGTTGATTTGCATAGTGGCTACCATCAAATTCGTATGAAATTGGGAGATGAATGGAAAACAGCATTTAAAACTAAGTTTGGATTATATGAGTGGTTAGTCATGCCTTTTGGGTTAACTAATGCACCTAGTACTTTCATGAGATTAATGAACGAAGTTTTACGTGCTTTCATTGGATGATTTGTGGTAGTTTACTTTGATGACATATTGATTTATAGCAGATCTTTGGAAGAACATTTGGAACATTTACGTGCTGTTTTTATTGCTCTACATGATGCACGTTTGTTTGGTAACCTTGGGAAGTGCACCTTTTGCACCGACTGAGTATCTTTTCTTGGCTATGTTGTTACTCCACAGGGAATTGAAGTTGATAAAGCCAAGATTGAAGCTATTGAGAGTTGGCCGCAGCCCAAAACGGTCACACAAGTGAGGAGTTTTCTTGGCCTCACTGGATTCTATAGGCGTTTTGTGAGAGATTTCAGCACCATTGCTGCACCTCTCAATGAGCTTACAAAGAAAGATGTGCCTTTTCTTTGGGGTACCGCACAGGAAGAAGCCTTCACGGTATTGAAAGATAAGTTGACACATGCTCCTTTACTCCAACTTCCTGATTTTAATAAGACTTTTGAGCTTGAATGTGATGCTAGTGGAATTGGATTAGGAGGTGTGTTATTACAAGATGGCAAACCTGTTGCATACTTTTCTGAAAAATTGAGTGGGCCTAGTCTGAATTATTCTACTTATGATAAAGAATTATATGCTCTTGTTCGGACTTTAGAAACATGGCAACATTATTTATGGCCCAAAGAATTTGTTATACATTCTGATCATGAATCTTTGAAACATATTAAAAGTCAAGCTAAACTGAATCGTAGACATGCTAAATGGGTTGAATTCATTGAGACTTTGCCTTATGTCATTAAACACAAGAGGGGAAAAGAAAATGTTATTGTTGATGCATTGTCTCGTCGCTATACTATGCTTTCACAACTTGACTTCAAAATATTTGGTTTGGAGACCATCAAAGATCAATATGTGCATGATGCTGATTTTAAAGATGTAATGCAGAATTGTAAAGAAGGAAGAATGTGGAACAAGTTTGTTGTTAACGATGGATTTGTGTTTCGTGCTAACAAGCTATGCATTCCAGCTAGCTCCGTTCGTCTTTTGTTGTTGCAGGAGGCGCATGGAGGAGGATTAATGGGACACTTTGGCGTGAAGAAGACGGAGGACGTACTTGCTACACATTTCTTTTGGCCAAAGATGAGACAGGATGTTGAGCGTTTTATTGCTCGCTGCACTACATGTCAAAAAGCTAAGTCACGACTCAATCCTCATGGTTTATATATGCCTTTGCCTGTACCTAGTGTTCCTTTGGAGGATATATCTATGGACTTTGTTTTAGGTTTACCTCGAACAAAGAAGGGGAGGGATAGCATATTTGTTGTCATGGATAGATTCTCGAAAATGGCACACTTTATACCATGTCATAAAAGCGATGATGCTGTTAATGTTGCTGATTTGTTCTTTCGTGAAATTATTCGCTTGCATGGTGTGCCAAATACTATTGTTTCAGATCGTGATACTAAATTTCTTAGCCACTTTTGGAGATGTTTATGGGCTAAGTTGGGGACTAAACTGCTTTTTAGTACTACTTGTCACCCCCAAACTGATGGACAAACTGAAGTAGTCAATAGAACGTTGTCTACTATGCTTAGGGCTGTTTTGAAGAATAATAAGAAAATGTGGGAGGAATGCTTGCCTCATATTGAATTTGCTTATAATCGTTCATTGCATTCTACTACTAAGATGTGCCCTTTTGAAGTTGTGTATGGTTTCCTACCTCGTGCACCTATTGATTTGTTGCCTCTTCCATCTTCGGAGAAGGTTAATTTTGATGCTAAACAACGTGCTGAATTGATTTTAAAAATGCATGAGTTAACTAAGGAAAACTGATAGAGGCAAAGGTGTCCCGTCTTTCGATGAGATGGTGGATTTCGCTTTGGTGGAAGTCGACTTTGACGATCCGACTACGAACGTGCGAGGACGTCGCGCCTTAGCAATCGCTAAACCAACTCCGAGAGGTTATTGACCACGCCGGAGCACGATCAACCTGACCACGAAGGTCTGTTTCCTGCGAGCAAACGAAGAACAAGCAAGAAACTAAGATTGCAATCTGGATATTGCGAATATAAGATGAAAGCTTTATTGATCAAGGTGGGGTTCTGTGACGCCTTTGTCTGGTCGTTGAACACAAACGAAGTACGCGAAGTTGCAGCTATGGCGAACTTTTAATCTAAACAAAACCCAAAGTCTAAACGATGCCCTAAGGGCTGTATATATGGAGGAAGAGGGGGGAATTTCGTGGCCCTTGGTGGAGGAGTCCAAAATCAACCCTATCTCTTGTTTCCCCACACATACGGACTCTAAAAATAGCCTATACTTATGTATTTCGAAATTACATGGGCCTGGCCCAATAATAAGGTGACGCAGCACCTAAAATAGCCTCGGGACGAAATTTATGAAGTGGCATCTTGTATATTTCGTCCAAGGCTTCATGCACCCATTATGGTGGCTTCAAAGTCCTGAAATCATCACTTGTAACTCCGTTCTTGTTCCCCTTGCGCATGCCATCATCTCCATGGTTGTTCTTGCTCCAATGTTCATCCTTCTCCAAGCTAGGCCCTTCATTTGTAAGCAAAACAAATGTATCCAATTTAGGCAGCATCATATTCTCATGAACATTAGAATCATTACCAAGAAACGGAAGTACCTGGTAATTTAGTTGGCGTGCACGAGCTCTAGTAATTGGTCCAGTATGTATAGCAGCAGGGGCTGTGGGTGTAACAATTGTATTGATGTCCTCATCATCATCCCCTTCTTGAAATGAAGTCGTCCTCGACGGAAGTCCATCTTCCTCACCCAAATAAGGCTTCAAATCTGCAATGTTAAAAGTGGGACTAACCCCAAAATCTGTAGGCAGCTCAAGTTTATATGCATTATCATTTATTTTCTCTAACACCTTAAAGGGACCATCAGCACGTGGCATTAGCTTTGATTTGCGCAAATCAGGAAATCTATCCTTACGCAAATGTAACCAAACAAGATCTCCAGGTGCAAACACAACATGTTTTCTACCCTTATCTCCAGCAAGTTTATATTTAGCATTCATACGCTCAATGTTTTCCTTAGTTAACTCATGCATTTTTAAAATCAATTCAGCACGTTGTTTAGCATCAAAATTAACCTTCTCCGAAGATGGAAGAGGCAACAAATCAATAGGTGCACGAGGTAGGAAACCATACACAACTTCAAAAGGGCACATCTTAGTAGTAGAATGCAATGAACGATTATAAGCAAATTCAATATGAGGCAAGCATTCCTCCCACATTTTCTTATTATTCTTCAAAACAGCCCTAAGCATAGTAGACAACGTTCTATTGACTACTTCAGTTTGTCCATCAGTTTGGGGGTGACAAGTAGTACTAAAAAGCAGTTTAGTCCCCAACTTAGCCCATAAACATCTCCACAAGTGGCTAAGAAATTTAGTATCACGATCTGAAACAATAGTATTTGGCACACCATGCAAGCGAATAATTTCACGAAAGAACAAATCAGCAACATTAACAGCATCATCGCTTTTATGACATGGTATAAAGTGTGCCATTTTCGAGAATCTATCCACGACAACAAATATGCTATCCCTCCCCTTCTTTGTTCGAGGTAAACCTAAAACAAAGTCCATAGATATATCCTCCCAAGGAACACTAGGTACAGGCAAAGGCATATATAAACCATGAGGATTGAGTCGTGACTTAGCTTTTTGACATGTAGTGCAGCGAGCAATAAAACGCTCAACATCCCGTCTCATCTTTGGCCAAAAGAAATGTGTAGCAAGTACGTCCTCCGTCTTCTTCATGCCAAAGTGTCCCATTAATCCTCCTCCATGCGCCTCCTGCAACAACAAAAGACGAACGGAGCTAGCTGGAATGCATAGCTTGTTAGCTCGAAACACAAATCCATCGTTAACAACAAACTTGTTCCACATTCTTCCTTCTTTACAATTCTGCATTACATCTTTAAAATCAGCATCATGCACATATTGATCTTTGATGGTTTCCAAACCAAATATTTTGAAGTCAAGTTGTGAAAGCATAGTATAGCGGCGAGACAATGCATCAGCAATAACATATTCTTTTCCCTTCTTGTGTTTAATGACATAAGGAAAAGTCTCAATGAATTCAACCCATTTAGCATGTCTACGATTCAGTTTAGCTTGACTTCTAATATGTTTCAAAGATTCATGATCAGAATGTATAACAAATTCTTTGGGCCATAAATAATGTTGCCATGTTTCTAAAGTCCGAACAAGAGCATATAATTCTTTATCATAAGTAGAATAATTCAGACTAGGCCCACTCAATTTTTCAGAAAAGTATGCAACAGGTTTGCCATCTTGTAATAACACACCGCCTAATCCAATTCCACTAGCATCACATTCAAGCTCAAAAGTCTTATTAAAATCAGGAAGTTGGAGTAAAGGAGCATGTGTCAACTTATCTTTCAATACCGTGAAGGCTTCTTCCTGTGCGGTACCCCAAAGAAAAGGCACATCTTTCTTTGTAAGCTCATTGAGAGGTGCAGCAATGGTGCTGAAATCTCTCACAAAACGCCTATAGAATCCAGCGAGGCCAAGAAAACTCCTCACGTGTGTGACTGTTTTGGGATGCGGCCAACTCTCAATAGCTTCAATCTTGGCTTTATCAACTTCAATTCCCTGTGGAGTAACAACATAGCCAAGAAAAGATACTCGGTCGGTGCAAAAGGTGCACTTCCCAAGGTTACCAAACAAACGTGCATCACGTAGAGCAATAAAAACAGCACGTAAATGTTCCAAATGTTCTTCCAAAGATCTGCTATAAATCAATATGTCATCAAAGTAAACTACCACAAATCGTCCAATGAAAGCACGTAATACTTCGTTCATTAATCTCATGAAAGTACTAGGTGCATTAGTTAACCCAAAAGGCATGACTAACCACTCATATAATCCAAACTTAGTTTTAAATGCTGTTTTCCATTCATCTCCCAATTTCATACGAATTTGATGGTAGCCACTACGCAAATCAACTTTGGAGAATATTGTAGAGCCACTCAATTCATCAAGCATATCATCTAGCCTAGGAATAGGATGACGATAACGAATAGTAATATTATTAATGCCTCTACAATCAACACACATACGTGATGTACCATCCTTTTTCGGCACTAGAATAATAGGAACAGCACAAGGACTAAGGGATTCGCGTATATAACCTTTGTCGAGAAGCTCTTGTACTTGACGCATAATCTCCTTCGTCTCCTCTGGATTGGTACGGTATGGTGCACGGTTTGGCAGTGAAGCACCAGGAATTAAGTCAATCTGATGCTCAATCCCTCGAATAGGCGGTAATCCCGGTGGCACGTCTTGTGGAAAAACGTCAGCGAACTCCTGCAAAATGTTAGTGACAGCAGGAGGCAAAGAGGAAGGCACGTCCTCTAATGAAAATAATGCCTCTTTGCACACAAAAGAATAGCAAACAGATTTGCTGAAATCTAGCTCATCAATATCAGATTTGGTGGCAAATAAACATGCACTTTTCAATTTAATTTCAGAAGCAACACTAGATGGTTTATTATTAGGCTTCATTTGTTGCTCAAATTCTTTTGCCACAATCTGATTTTCACTCTTATTCTTCTCCTATTGTGCTTTATTAGCTCTATTAATATCATCTTTCAAAATGGAATCAGGAGTCATAGGAAGCAAAGTAATATTTTTATCCTTATGAACAAGAGTATAGTGATTGTTTCTACCATGGTGTACAGAATTTTTATCAAATTGCCATGGTCTACCAAGTAATAAGGAACATGCTTGCATAGGTACCACATCACAATCAACATAATCAGCATATGTAGAGATACTAAAATGCACACGAACAGTACGTGTTACCTTAACCTTGCCGCTGTTGTTGAACCATTGGATGTAGTAAGGATGTGGATGTGGTCTTGTGGTGAGAGAAAGCTTCTTGATAGAGGCAAAGGTGTCCCGTCTTTCGATGAGATAGTGGATTTCGCTTTGGTGGAAGTCGACTTTGACGATCCGACTACGAACGTGCGAGGACGTCGCGCCTTAGCAATCGCTAAACCAACTCCGAGAGGTTATTGACCACGCCGGAGCACGATCAACCTGACCACGAGGGTCTGTTTCCTGCGAGCAAACGAAGAACAAGCAAGAAACTGAGATTGCAATCTGGATATTGCGAATATAAGATGAAAGCTTTATTGATCAAGGTGGGGTTCTGTGACGCCTTTGTCTGGTCGTTGAACACAAACGAAGTACGCGAAGTTGCAGCTATGTCGAACTTTTAATCTAAACAAAACCCAAAGTCTAAACGATGCCCTAAGGGCTGTATATATGGAGGAAGAGGGGGGAATTTCGTGGCCCTTGGTGGAGGGGTCCGAAATCAACCCTATCTCTTGTTTCCCCACACATACGGACTCTAAAAATAGCCTATACTTATGTATTTCGAAATTACATGGGCCTGGCCCAATAATAAGGTGACGCAGCACCTAAAATAGCCTCTGGACGAAATTTATGAAGTGGCATCTTGTATATTTCGTCCAAGGCTTCATGCACCCATTATGGTGGCTTCAAAGTCCTGAAATCATCACTTGTAACTCCGTTCTTGTTCCAATGTTCATCCTTCTCCAAGCTAGGCCCTTCATTTGTAAGCAAAACAAATGTATCCAATTTAGGCAGCATCATATTCTCATGAACATTAGAATCATTACCAAGAAACGAAAGTACCTGGTAATTTAGTTGGCGTGCACGAGCTCTAGTAATTGGTCCAGTATGTATAGCAGCAGGGGCTGTGGGTGTAACAATTGTATTGATGTCCTCATCAATGGAGATGATGGCATGCGCAAGGGGAACAAGAACGGAGTTACAAGTGATGATTTCAGGACTTTGAAGCCACCATAATGGGTGCATGAAGCCTTGGACGAAATATACAAGATGCCACTTCATAAATTTCGTCCCGAGGCTATTTTAGGTGCTGCGTCACCTTATTATTGGGCCAGGCCCATGTAATTTCGAAATACATAAGTATAGGCTATTTTTAGAGTCCGTATGTGTGGGGAAACAAGAGATAGGGTTGATTTCGGACCCCTCCACCAAGGGCCACGAAATTCCCCCCTCTTCCTCCATATATACAGCCCTTAGGGCATCGTTTAGACTTTGGGTTTTGTTTAGATTAAAAGTTCGCCATAGCTGCAACTTCGCGTACTTCGTTTGTGTTCAACGACCAGACAAAGGCGTCACAGAACCCCACCTTGATCAATAAAGCTTCCATCTTATATTCGCAATATCCAGATTGCAATCTCAGTTTCTTGCTTGTTCTTCGTTTGCTCGCAGGAAACAGACCCTCGTGGTCAGGTTGATCGTGCTCCGGCGTGGTCAATAACCTCTCGGAGTTGGTTTAGCGATTGCTAAGGCGCGACGTCCTCGCACGTTCGTAGTCGGATCGTCAAAGTCGACTTCCACCAAAGCGATATCCATCATCTCATCGAAAGACGGGACACCTTTGCCTCTATCAATCCTCCTCGTCACTCTCGCCCGAGGAGGAGTCTTCGCTATCAGAAGAGCTCTCCACGCAGCACCTTGCACGGGTCTGAATGCACCCGAAGACCTTGACGGAGAGAAGGCCACCCTCCATCAGCTTGAAATGGAGAGTGAGCCCCTCCGTCAAGCGGTGGATATGAGCGAACGTCTTCCATCCTCGACGAAGATACATCTCGTGAGGGGCTGGGAAGTCGATGCAAACCCGCGTGCCGCTGATCCCACAGCCCCTCATGTGCAGCCGCAGCGACTCCAGCGGATCCAGCTCCATCTCCCGAGCGAATGGAGTCGGGAGACAAAGGCGATGGCGAGGCGGCCGGCGCAGCCCGATGAAGAACTCGCAAGGGTCATCCCCAACATGACCCTCCATGGGGGGAGGAACTGCTGGCGGAGGCAAGGCCGGTGCGCCGCCCCGTCCTCCTCTTCCCCGAGCGCCTCGGCCTCGCCCATGGCCTCGCCCCTCCCCCTTCCCCTCGTGGTCGGCTCTGCCACCGCGGATGCAGGAGAAGGAGGGACGCGTTGTCGAGCGGCGACCCTCGCCGCCACCATTGAAGGACCAGGATTCCCTCTCTCCATGGCAGATGGAAGGGGCAAGCAGAAGCTGAAGGAAGCAGGAGATGAAAGAATGCGGGACGCCATCCCCCCTCCCGCTCTTTATCAAGGAACGGGGTGGGGGCTCGGCCGCCCTGCTCAGCCAATCAAGACGCGGAAGGCGCAGGGAACTGGGACCGACCCGCCGCCCCAGCCCACGGCGGCCCGGTTTCCCGCCTCCACCATTCGCCGCCCCAAGCGCATGAGAGCCACGTGGCAGGCGTGCAGGACCGAGGCGACGAGTGAGGCGACCTCTCCCCACCCCGTGATCATGGGGACTGGACGCCTTGAAGACCACGCCTCGGCCCCGTTCAATAAATGGGCCGCGCCTCCACGCCTCCCTCCGTTTATGGGGAAGGCGCGAACCGCCCCCTTTACTACGGCGTGACGCATGCATGCGGAGCTCAGGGCCACGCATGCCGCCCACGTCACACGCGCCTCCAAACGCCGCGCCACGCGCGGGAGTCGTGGGAAGCGCAGCGCGCGAAGAGACTTACCGCGGTAAAAACCGCCCCGCCTACCCGCGCACCGTTTTTGGGCCTAGCCCAACGACGCGATTGCGCTTACGTGTGGCCCAGGCCCGGGGGCTCCTGTCGGTGTAAAAAAATAGGGGTACACTTTTTGTACCCCTATAATTGTGCACGGGCAGTCTGAGCCACGGGCACCACCACACTGAGCAAGGCAAGGGAGGTGAGCCAAGGTAAGGCCGAAGCTCGAGAGAAGCAGAACGACACCAAGACAAGCCCATAAAGAGCAAAGGAGACGAAGCGGACTCCCCCCGGCAAGATCCTTGCTGGGAGGCGGTTTTAGCAAACCCGGCAAGACCCTTGCCGTGGCAGCTCGCCCCACACCTACGGAGTGAGTCACCCTTGAGTCCACTGCCCCCATGGGGCAAGGATTCGGGAGACATCCCCGTGGTGGCATGCAGATCTTTGTGAAGGCATTCAAGATCAGATACACCCTTTAGAAGATGATGATCCTTGGCGGGATCCCAGCCAAGGAGGACCACAAGGCCCCCGACAAGAGCCTTGCCGGGGATGACAGCAGGCGCCACAGCAAGACCCTTGTCGTGGCCCCGGCAAGGCCCTTGCCAAGAACACCCGTAGGGCCACCATCAGGCCCACGCCAGTCAAACCTCCACCGCCGTTCGCATGCAGCTGCCGACCCAACCAGCTGGGCAGGCACCTGCGTGGTGGCATGCGGATCTTCATGGAGACCCACCACTGCGCCACCTCAGCTGCCTGCCTGCCTACATGGCACCGCGGGCGCCGCTGGCCAGGGCGCGTGTCGAGACGAGAGGGAGCGGCGACGGACAAGACATGGCTCTCCCCCGTCCCCGATAAAGCAAGGACACCTGGGCAAGACGCATTAAATGCGCCTTGTCATGTAATGTGAGGGATAACCTCACATCACTGTACCCTTTCCACCTCCTGTGTGCTACTGTGGCAACCCCTTTCCTATAAAAGGAGGCCCGAGGCGACCAGGAGGAGGATTCGGCTTTTTGGAGCTCCTCACGCCCCATAGCTAGCTCAAGAACACAGATATACAATCCACCAAAGCAGGAGTAGGGTTTTACGCATCCTCGCGGCCCGAACCTGGATAAACGAACCGTGTGCTATCTGTTTGATCTGCTCTTCTCACGACCCCGCGCCCCGCAACCATAGTAGGGATTCTTGTGATCCCATAGGTGTCGTTACCACCAATAAAAGGCAAAGATGCCTTGAGAACACTTGGCGAAGATGCCGAAGTGGTTGGTGTAGCCGTAGCTCCGTCTTGGTGGTGCTAGTCTCGCGGTCTTCTCTTTTTCTCATGTAGTTTGGACGTAGCTTGATGTAGAGCTTGTTGGGACTTGTAGGTAGGCGCATCTCGAGCATCTTCATGTTGATGGTGTCGTTGTCGCACTTGAGCTTGTTATAGATGTCGTTCGTTGTTGTCATGCACATGATGTTTGGAGGTGACTTGCCCTTCATGATGATGTGGATCACGAACGTGATGTTGGTCGCTATGGAGATGTGGACGTGGACGACTTGCGCTTGCATCATTTTTGCACTCCGAAGACTTGTGACTTGAACGTCGCCGCCTTGAGGATGATGAAGGGGAAGAACGGTTGATCAACAAGGTACGAATCTCCTCCATCCTTGCATCTTGCTCCTCCTTTTGTGCGGAAAGCTTGTTGTGGATGTAGTCCCTTTTCCTTGCTTCGGAGTGACAAATGTCGATGGAGAGGTTCTCGATGCACTCTCTCAATCTTGATTGTGCACCTTGCATTTGTCATTGTAGATCAAAGATTGATTCTTTGGTGATGTAGTTGTTCACGTTGTCGTTGTTGTGGAAGACCGGAGATGAAATGCCTTGCCTATCCATCACAATACTCGAGCAAAATGAGGGGAGAAAGGAGAATAACTATACCAAATGTACCATGACCGATGTTGAAGATGGATCAATGATCACTCAATGATGTAACAAGGAAATAACACAATTGGTACCAATTCTTGTCGATTTCTCACACCTACACAAATAAGGCTTATGGTGGAGCTCGGTGAGGATAGTGGCACAAAAATTTGATGAAAAATGTTAGCAAGAGTCAATAATGTTGAAAGAGATTCACAAATTCGCAAGTGAAACAAGTAGACCAATAGCAATATGTGTCACACGGAAACACACACACGGATAGATAAATGGGGTCGGGCAACCAAGGAATGAGCTCAAAATGTGGAATCCATGGAAAACGCTCATGTTGCACAACTCAAGAGAGACGCTAGCACGATTTCTCGATAGGCAGATACGACACTTGTGCACAACCTATGATATGCAAAATGTATGAACTTTCTATCCCAAGTATGCTATGTATGTATGGTTCCCGGTGTTTCGCACATGATGATCTAAGATGATCAATATGGTAGTATGATATGTAATGTGTCGATGCTATGGCACTTCCTTACAAGCTTCTTTGCTCTTTCTCTTTTGCTTAAAAGCTTATTCCTTTTTTTATAAGGCCACAATGCGAATGCCCAAACCAAGATAGCAATTGGGTATATATGGGAACAATCTTGTGACATAAGGGATGATATGATACCAATATGATATGGTATGTATGCAATGTATGGTGTAGATCACTAATGTCCACAATTAACGTTGCCGGAAATACTTAAATGGCTAGTCTCGATAGGCAAGTGACGCAAAATGGGCTAGGGGTTATCAATGAAATGGCAATGGAATATACAATGGAGGGATACCACGGTACCAAGATGATATGGAGGTTACCGTCTGTGGCAATGATGAGTGGCGGTGATCTTGATGGAGATACCAAGATGATGGAGACTCGTCCCTAAGTAGCCGAAACACCTTAGGAAACGGAAAAACCGTGAACTCAAAATCTCAAATGTCAAATATCAAATGGTGGTAGCGGGATGCGGTGGTGGTTGCGGAAACTCAATGGGATTGCGGAAATGCAATGATTGGTTTTGAGACGCAATGCAGAAGTGGAGGGTAAGGTGGTGGGTTATGATAGGCTATACACGGTGTCGGAGTTGAAAGCATGGTCCCTAAGTAGCCGAAACACCTTAGGAGACACAACTCACAACACTAACAAAATTGGGTTATGTTGGGGTGGCGGAAGTGTATGGTGGGCAAGCCTATGTGGATATTAAGGTGGTGGTTGATGAATAAGGAACCGACCCTAAGTATCCTAAACACCTTAGGAGACTCAAATCACAACTCAAACAACCTCAAAGCAAAGGGGGACAAAAAGGGTTAGGTTGCGGAAGTCTATGGTGGTATAGCGGATGATGTGGTGGAAGCCCTAGGCAAAGATGGCAAAGTTACAAAAATTTGATGGAGTCAAATGGTGTTGGAACCTATCTATATGGATGGGGGATGTCAATAGCTACCCAACGAGATAAAGAACGTGAACATCAGACTCCGGATGTAAAAGTTATGGTCAAAACTGTCAATCAACCGAGGCTGAAACTAAGAGGAGCGGTTGTACCGCTTGCTAGGGTGGTTGTACCGCTCCTGGAGCATCCTGGAGTTCCAGAATTAGCTGACAAAAGTACCAGGTTATGGGGGAGCGGTTGTACCGCCTCGGGGGCCGGTTGTACTGCTGTTGTCGGGAAATTTTTCTCAGATCTGGATCGGGGATGAACTTGGGGCGGAAATGGATGATTTCGGGGACAAAATTGCAGAGATTTCATGGATGGATGGTGGGGAAACTTGGGGAGATGCTAGATCTACTCAAGACACAACGAATCCATGGATCAAAATCGACAAAATATCACCAAAACCAACAAATCACAAAAAAATTGGGGCTATTTTTGGTGGGGATTTTTTGAATTTAGGACGAAAACAACAAAATCAAGCTATAAAACAAAGAGGGGAGGCTTCGAAATCGTGATCAACATGGCTCATGATACCAAGTTGATGTAGGGTAGGAACCCTAGGGGCCGATCTTTCACGAAAGGAGCGGATCCCGTGATGAACACGAAGAACACGAGGGGAAACACGAGGTGAAAGACAAGGGGAAACACGAGAGAATCACTAAACCAACAAAAAATAGTCACACATATGCTAGATGCATGAACACAAAGGAAGATACAAGATCCACGATCAACAAAGGACAATACAAATGGTAACCGGTCTTCTCCGTGGGGAGGTCTTGATGGTCTTCTCCGCAAGGAGGTCTTGAATCCAAAGGGATCTTCTCTGAAGAGGGGCCGCGGTCTCTCTCGTGTAGTAGATCCGATGTGGATGAGCAAAGCTCTATCTCTAATGAGCTACTACTTTGCTGACCCTAGTACGGAGCTAAGGGACAAGTATATATAGTCCAAGGGGTAAGTTGGGGGATACATGGGGTGAAACCCCTTTCACTGCGCACAGGCAAGGCGGTAGTACCGGTCATGGGGGCGGTTGTACCGCTGGGCACTCAGGTACTGGTTCCTGGAGGTGCTTCTGGATGTGTTCGGCCGTTGTACTGGTGCTTGGGGCGGTTGTACCAGTCAGGTGACTGTTACGGGGATAAACCGGTGCTGCACTGGCCTTGCACCGCTCGATCACAGAAGCTGGGCTGGTTGTTGGGCGGTGGTTAAGCAGTTGTACCGCTTGTGGGCCTTCAGCAGTAGTACTGCTTGGTGTGGGCGTGTAACACCCTCGATGCGACTATAGCTCCCACGTGTCGAGGCACGACTTAGAGACATAATCGCATTGAAGGCATATGTCGCAAGTTAGGCAATCCTCACAACATCCCATGTAATATAGATAATAAAAGGGGAGATAACATAGTTGTCTTACACTCGCCATGTCAATTAAGTACATAAATAACATTACATCATCCAAACACTCATGGCCCAACTACGGCGCCAAAATAAAAGATAAACCAACATGCGACACGGTCCCGATCACCCCCAACTGGGCACCACTACTGATCATCAGGAAAAGAAACATAGTATCGTTGAGAGTCCTCGTTGAACTCCCACTTGAGCTCAAGCGCGTCTCCTGGAGTGGAATCATCAGGCCCTGCATCTGGTGTAATAGTAATCTGTGAGCCACAGGGACTCAGCAATCTCGCACCCTCGCGATCAAGACTATTTAAGCTTATAGGTAAGGCAAGGTAAAAGTATATGTGGAGCTGCAGCAAGCGACTAGCAAATATGGTGGCTAACTTATTCGCAAAAGAGAGCGAGAAGAGGAGGCAAAGCGTGAGTGAGAAACTAGAGAACAACCTACGCAAACATTACTCCAACACCGTGTCCACTTCCCGGACTCCACCGAGAAGAGGCCATCACGGTAACACACTCAGTTGATTCATTTTAATTAAGTTAAGGTTCAAATTATCTACAAGCGGACATTAACAAATTCCCATCTGCCCATAACCGCGGGCACGGCTTTCGAAAGTTCAAATCCCTGCAGGGGAGTCCCAACTTAGCCCATGACAAGCTCTCACGGTCAACAAAGGAATAGACCTCCTCCCAAGACGTTCCGATCAGACTCGGTATCTCGGTTCTTCAAGACACTTCGTCAGGTTAAAATAAGACCAGCAACACCGCCCGAATGTGCTGACAAATCCCGATAGGAGCTACACATATCTCTTTCTCAGGGCACACTCAGATGAACACTACGTACAACTAGAACCAACCCTCGAGTTACCCCGAGGTGGCGCTGCAAGTGGCTCTATTTGGACCAACACTCAGAAGAGCACTGGCCCGGGGGGGTTTAAAATAAGATGACCCTCGGGCTCCGGAAACCCAAAGGAAAAAAAGATGCTAGGTGGCAAATGGTAAAACCAAGGTTGGGCATTGCTAGAAAAGCTTTAATCAAGGTGAACTATCAAGGGGTTCCCATTATAACCCAACCGCATAAGGAACGCAAAATCCGGGAACATAACACCGATATGACGGAAACTAGGACGGCAAGAGTGGAACAAAACACTAGGCGAGAGGCTGAGCCTTCCACCCTTTACCAAGTATATAGATGCGTTAAGATAACAAGATAATATAATGATATCCCAAGAAGTAAATAAAAGATCGAACAAGGAAGGGGCTCCAATCTTCACCTGCAACTAGCAACGCTATAAGAGGGGCTGAGCAAAGCGGTAACATAGCCAATCAACGGTTTGCTAGGACAAGGTGGGTTAGAGGTTTGACATGGCAATTTGAGAGGCTTGAAATCAAGTGGTAGGCATCGTAGCATTGGCATAGCAAAAGAGTGAGCAATCTAGCATAGCAAAGATAGTAGTGATTTCGAGGGTATGATCATCTTGCCTGCACAGTTGTCAGAGTTGACTGGATCCTCGAAAGCAAACTCAACGGGCTCCTCATTAGCGAACTCGTCTCCTGGCTCTACCCAAACAAGACAAACAAGCAACAAGGACACAATCAACCACGTGCAAAGATCAAACAATATGATGCAAAGATGATATGCTATGCGGGATGCGATGCGGGATGCATATGCAAGATGTGACAAGGAATGCATGAACCTGGCCTCAACATGGAAATCCAAGTGTGCCACTGGAAAGATGAGATGAAATCTCTTGAAAACGATATAAAGAACGTCGCAATCGGAGTTACGGTTTGGAAATGGCAAGCAAATCAAATATGACACCGGTCTGCGGTTTACAGCAAGTAGCCATCTAAATGCAATGAGATGAACATGCTACAGCACCCAAACCTAACAAAAAAATACATGGCAGGGATGCATTCAAGATGATTAACAAAAGTCTAGCACTGAGCTACGGCCAATTCATCCATTAATAGGTTCAAACAAGCATGGCAAAAATGCATGTGGCAAACAGATCTCAGACTTAGTGAAATTAACACTTGTCTGGAATTTCAGATCAGGTAGCCCTCTTCGGAGCAACAAAACTATATTCTACAGGACCTGAACATGGCAAAGTAAAGCATGGCATGGAGCTACTCAAATAGCTTAACAAAAGTCCCTTAGTGACCTTGAGCCAAAAGGGATCAGAAAATACAATTGCAAGCATGTGAACATGGCAAAAACATAATCAGTTATTAGACTTAGAGAAAACTAAAGCATGCTAAAAACAGATATCAAGTAGGCATGTTTACGAGCTCGATGCACTCAATACGGAGCAAGTCATGATAAGCTAAGAATACATCCATCAAGAACACACAAAATGCAAGCTATACATGGCAAGAACAATAGCATAGCATGCATGGATCAACTACAACATCATCGACAAAATTGCAAACAAGTTGACAATCTGCCCAAATTCACAAAGTAGCAAAAGTAGAGCTCGATTGGCTCAAGCTAGGGTGCTCCATAATTGCAAACAAAGACATGGATGGATAGAGAACTACAAGATTAACAAAATATCCTTACTGATCATCCTCAAAAGAGGCATGGATCACTAGGAAACAACGTGAACATATGGCCATATGAGATAAACAGCTCAACGACTTAGTAGAATTGCTAAGACCCTGAAAACAGAATTACCAAGTGCACCACTTTGCAAACTTGTGCTAGACACCACACACATCACAAAAATACATGGGTTGCACCTCTGGAAAGATGACAAAACCCTTAACAAAACATATGTAGAACATCAGGGCATATCATGCACACATTAATCATGGCAAAAATGACAAAAACCTAAATGGAGTAGCAGATCTGACAATTATCTCAAGTAGACCTCTTCTAACAGCATTTCGGGCAACAAGATGAACTCAAATGAAAATGATGCAATGGAATGAAATGATGTACTCTCTGAGATGAACATTTTAATATGCTATATGCCAAAACGGAGTTACGGATGCGGAGATACAAGGCTATGAACAGGAGCACTTGGGCTAGGAAAAACCGGGGACTTAGTGAAAAAAAAACAACCTCTCTCAGATCTAGGGTTTTCACGGAATCCGAGGCTCGATCAGGGCATTGTTCACTTGAATATATATTTTCATCATTATGCCCCCTATCCTATTTTCTGTGGGTACACATGAATGTTTGATTCAGATTCTAGGTGCATCCTTTACTACAACAATCTCAGGCTATACTGAAAAGTGTACTGCTTATATAGCGGATATCTTTAATTCATACGTTCGTCTGTTGGATGCTATGGTCGCTGGCTTGACGCTTGCTGCTACTAGACACTCGCTGCTATTATCGGTTCATAAGTTTTGCAGACCTGGTTACTTCAGATTTTTTTGAGCGAATGGTTAGTGTAGAGTTAGTTCTTATGGTTATTGAAACCATGCAAAATGTAGCTTTCCCCTTCCTCTCTCGTCACTTGAATTTAAATCTCCTGCATGTTCATTTATGAACTCTACACCAACACACGTGACCCATGCAAAAATTGTTCACTTTTAGAGTCTAGCTCAAAGAAATTCACTTCTGGAGTGTAACTCAAAAAAGTTCATGTTGAAGATTTGTGTTGTTGCTGAATTAGGGATTTAAATTCAAGTTTCCTCGGATGTCTATTGCTACTGAATTAGGGGTTTAAATTCAACTTTCCTCTGATTAATTTTATCTGTCTTTTGTACTCTACTGAACATGTGTGTATAGTTTCATAATTCCTTTTACCACTAATACTTATGGGTTGTTCTAGAGGCGATTTTGCATCACTCCATTTTATAGATGTTCATGCATAAGTAGCATCAGTTTTTTCCTAATGATGGCTTTTCATCTGCTAACTAGTGTGTGCCATGCGGTATGTGCCCAACCTATGTATCTCATTATGTTATGATAGCACATATGCTCTCCTCTGTAGGCGAAACGACTGGAGAAAGTAAGCAGCTCCTTTTAGTGGTGTTCGAAGATGGTATTAAGCATAGCCGGGCTCTGCCATTCGTGAAAGTACTATTTCTTTGTAGGCTTTTGATTCACCACTATTCTGTATAAGTTCTAGGCTTTGTTTCCTGAATAAGATCAAGAATTTTGCACTTAAAATTCATGCCCATTGTTCAAAACTCAGTCTATATTTTGAAAGAAATGTCCTTATTACTTTTTTGCATCACAGAGGGTTATATATACTATCAAGATTGTGAAGTTGTTCTATATTGCTGTCACATGAGTATAAAAGCAGCAAAAAATCAATATGGTGGTATCTTGCGGTGGGATATACTTGCCATTTCTGAACAAATACCAAACACGACTGTACTTAATTTCCCCTTTAGGAAATACGTTGTGTATGATGAGATTATGAATACAACTCCTGTCAACATGAAGAGGTGACAGATAAGTAAGTCTACATGCATGTGGTTAGAGAAACGCCTCGAAAAAAGATCAGGGCATATCCTAGACTAACAACTATGCTAGGATGGTACATGAGACAGTGGGGTGCACCTAAATTATACCATTCTAGTCATTCCTATGTATTTCCACCCTTTTGTTTCTAGCTGATACATAATGTTTGGTACACGAATCAATCATGCTTCTTTGTCCGATGTTATCTCTAAAAGACATGTGTGCACTGCAACTCGCTCAATTATTTTTGTCTAAATACTTTCCTTTTTTTGTACCAATATCATGTTAACTGAAAACTTGTAGTGTTTATTCCAATGATTTTTGGGTGTAATTTCCACTAAGGTTTATTATCTCCAGATCAGATGTAGGTTGGTAAATTTGAAAATAGCTATATATAGTGAAAGGCCTTAAATGAGCAACCTATATTTTATTGGCCAGTTCTATCTAAGAATATGCTCATCTGTAATAGCTGGAAGGGGAATGTAAAAAAACCAGTGTTTCTATAGCGCCAACTTTACTACATGCATTACTTAAAAAACTGTATTACATGCATTAATCCAAATTATTGTTCATTATGCTAATTATGCAACTTTGTATTCCATTTATATTTTCAATTTGTACTTCTCGTCCCACGTAATATATTGCCTTTTTTTATTTGTGACTGCATGTTGTCGGTGTCAAAACCGGCGGATCCCGGGTAGGGGGTCCCGAACTGTGAGTCTAAGGCGAATGGTAACAGGAGGCAGGGGACACGATGTTTACCCAGGTTCGGGCCCTCCTGATGGAGGTAAAACCCTACGTCCTGCTTGATTGTTCTTGATGATATGAGTATTACAAGAGTAGATCTACCACGAGATTAGAGAGGCTAAACCCTGGAAGCTAGCCTATGGTATGATTGTATGTTTCCCTACGGACTAAAACCCTCCGGTTTATATAGACACCGGAGGGGGCTAGGGTTACACAAGGTTGGTTACAAAGGAGGAGATATCCATGTCAGTATTGCCTAGCTTGCCTTCCACGCCAAGTAGAGTCCCATCCAGACATGAGACGAAGTCTTCAATCTTGTATCTTCATAGTCCAACAGTCCGACCAAAGGATATAGTCCGGCTGTCCGAAGACCCCCTAATCTAGGACTCCCTCAATAGCTGTAACATCCCAAAATTCTAAATTTTGGAATGTTATATTAAATAAATAATTCTAATTTGTTTGTTTGATTGTTGAGTGATTGATTGTGTGAAATTGAGTGGAATTCGAAACTTTTTGAAAGTTTAATGAGAGGGAATGAAATGACTTTCCCAGGCTTTCTTTTTGACTTTTGATCCCTGAGGATTCAAATTCATTTCATCATCATAACAAGAGTGAAGATGACATGACTTCTTCCATTTGAAATGAAATGGGTTTTTGAAAAAAAGAATATTTATATTCCATCTGAAAATATTTCAAATTCATAAACTTTATGCTTCAATGATTTTCATGAGGGAAGATAAAATGACTTCTTCAAAGTATATGAAATATGACTTGGAAGTATGAAGAAAGGTTGAAGATGGTTTGAATTATTTTTTTAATTCAAAACCATTTAGAGTTATTTGTTTTATTTCGAATTATTTTTCTCCAAAATTAAACTGTATGGAAAATAGGGTAAAATGATTCCCTACATTATAAAAATGGAGAAAATTTAGTTTGAAATAATTTTGGTATCTTAATGTAATTTTAGTTGAATTTTAATTGCATCAGTAGCACTTTTTGATTTATTAGAATTTATCTGAATTTTATTTCACCATATAAAAATGTTCATGTTGTAGGATTTATTCTTCCGGTCATTTTGATATTATATGTCGTATATAAAAATACTATAGTTTTCTCTATATTTAGTTTTCTCTCTCTGTGATTTTCAAAAAAAAGGAAAAGAAACCCCCGAGCTGGCCTGGCCAACCGGCCCAGCTAGCCACCCGACGCGGCCCAGCCAGCCACCCGACGCGACCCAGCAGCGAGCCGAGCCGCAGCCCAGCCACATGCACGCCCGAAGCCCCTTTGCCTCGGTCGCCCGCTCTCTCCTCGCTCGCCCTGTGCCGCTGACCGCTGGGTC
The DNA here is from genome assembly GCF_018294505.1 of Triticum aestivum. Taxonomy (NCBI): domain Eukaryota; kingdom Viridiplantae; phylum Streptophyta; class Magnoliopsida; order Poales; family Poaceae; genus Triticum; species Triticum aestivum. The sequence continues at coordinate 350,097,624 of NC_057797.1, read as the reverse complement.
CCACTGCCCGATCGCCCCGCCCGCGTCTTCTTCTTCCTCCCCACGCCAGAACCACCGCCGCCGCTGCCGTATCCCGGAGATCGCGGGATCCTCCCCCGATTCGCCCCATGCTCCAAGTCTCTTCCCCCTATATATACTCCTTCCCTCGACCCGTTCCCATCCTGTCCCCTTGCCGAAACCCTTTTCCTCGCCCGTAATCTCTTGCCGGAGCCGAGCACCGCCGGCGCACCATTGATGCCCTAGAGCCCACCTCCGACCTCCCCGAGACTTGCCGCCACCACCGTCGTGATCCCCTCCATCGACTACACCTTCCCAACAACTCGCCCGAGCTCCTGCGCCCTTGGAACGCCACCGCCGACCACCCGAACGTCACCGCTGCCCCGAGCTCGCCGCCGTCCTCCTCCGTCGTCCCCGAGCGCACATGCGACCATCTTTGGAACTGCCTTCGACCGCTGCATCCCCTTGTCTCCTCCGCTGACCCCGCCGACGACCGAGTCGACGCCGCCGACGACGTCCGAGCCGCATCGCCGGCGACCACCCCACTGTAAGCCGGCCAACTCCCCACCTCCGTTCGATCTTATGTCAACGCTCTAGATTAGATCTATTGAATAGTTAGGTTTTTTTATATAGATCGGTTTAGTACGGTTTATTATCTGTTTAGATCGAACCGTCTCGCCGGTTTCCTTTTATTAAACACGCATGCACAGTTTTGTTAGGTTACGGCCGAGCGTTGTTTAGTTCTGAACGCCGACTGCTTAGGCCCAGTAGCCCAGCCGACGCGTAGTACCTGCCAGTTTG